>NC_035170.2:17887855-18150355 GCF_001659605.2 Manihot esculenta
AGTCTAACGTGCCCCCTAAACTCATGCATGTTCGGCGGCCGAACTTGAGGTTCGGCGGCCGAACCTGGTTTCTGCCCTCGCACTTTCGGAAGCCTAAAGCACTCCCGAAACAGTCCTATGTTCGGCGGCCAAACTTGACTTTCGGCGGCCGAACCTGGCAAATGCCTCCTTGGCCTATTCTTTTCAAAACTCAATTTCTTTTCCATTTAAAACCATAAAATCATGTGAAAACATTTTGAAAACACATTTTACCCCTCTAGAAGACTCTGGCATCGTTAGAATTCCAGATTCCAACGGAGATTCCGCCGGAAGGTAGGGATTCCGATGTCGGAATCTAGCCGGGTATTACATTCTTCCCCCCTTAAGAACATTCATCCCCGAATGTTCCTCAACTAGCACATGCATATACATAACATAAGCACAATCATGACAACACATAAACTCTAGTCTATAAAGAAACACGGTACCACTGGAGTATGAACTCCCGGTCTCCTAGGCGCACTTTTCATCTTAAGGTGATTCCAAGGGACTTTCACCATCGGGATTTCCTTGTCTCCACACTTTCTGACTTGTGTGTCTGCGGTTCGTACTAGCTGCTCAATATAGGTGAGATCCTCTACGATCCCCACCTCTGGTTCCTCTAATTAAGAACCTCACTCGGATCCGACACGAACTCATATACCGTGGAAACATGGAAAAACGGATGGATCTCTTCCATTGAAGTGGGCAAATCTAACTCGTGGGATACATTTCCAATTCTTTGTAGGATTTCAAAGGGTTCAATGTATCTTAGAGTTAGTTTACCCTTTTTCCCATAACGAATCACCCTCTCTAAGGAGACACCCCCAGTAATACCACAACCTTCTCCTATGTAATATCCAGCTAGACTCCGGTATCGGAATTCCTACCGTCCGGTGGAATCTCGGATGTCGGAAGCCCCTAGTAGGGTAGAAACATGTTTTCATAAAATGTTTTAATGTATTTCATGATTTTAAGTAAAGAGGAAATGAGTTTTTGAATGAAAACAACCTTGGAGGAAAACTCAGGTTCGGCCGCCGAACATGCATGCATTTCGGGTGTGCCTTAGGCCCCCGAAGGCATAAGTGAGGGAAGTCCAGGTTCGGCCTCCGAACCTCAAGTTCGGCCGCCGAACATGGCATGCATGCGGAGGCACGTTCGGCCCCCGATCGTGGCCTGGCCAGCCACTATAAAAGGGTCCCTTAGCCGAAAACGGGCGAGTTTTTCTCCCCATTGTCGGCCAAGGTGAGCTCTCCGCCATTCCTCACCAATCTTTGAGATTTTCCTTCAAATCTTTCACGATTTTCACAAGTTTTCATTTTGTTTTGAAGATTTTCAAGTTTTGAGCAAGTTTTGGAGCTTTGAGGTTCAAGAACTCAAATCTCTCCCATCTCCGAGTTTAGGTCGTCTCTCTCTCGATCTTCAAGAGGTAAGAGCCGATCTTAAGCTCATTGCATGTTTTAAGTAAGTTTTATGTAAGATCTATGAGGTAGAATGCATGTTTAGCTTATGGTTAGGTTTATGAGCTTATGTTGTGATTTTGAGCAAAGTGTTGTTGTTGTGTGTTGTAGTTGGGGTTTAAGATAGTTTGAAGCCCCTAGGAGCCAATGTATGTTTATTTGCATGATTTGAATGAGTTATATGCATGTTGGAATGAGAAGGAGAGGTTTTTGTGCAAAGGGAACCGAGTTTCTGCCCTTTGGCAGAAACCAGATTCGGCAGCCGAAGGACTTTCGGCCGCCAAACCTGCCTAGGAGGTAGGCCTTTCGGCTGCCGAATGTTGCCCCCGAAAAGAGACTTTCGTCTCTGTCTGGGACTTTCGGCCGCCGAAGGTGCCGCCGAACCTACCCTGTTCAGCCTTCCTTTGCATGTTTCGCATGATTGTTTTAAGGTGTTTTAGGGGGTTTTTGGGGGATGTTTTTAGAGTTATGTTCTAGTTGTTTGGTCCCTCATTTGAGTCCACCTGTGTAGGTTCGGACCCGAGGAACCGAGGATCTCAGCAGTGAGTCAGCTGCTTCAGTCAGTGTCAGAGCTAGCCAGAGGTGAGTAGAATAACTCCTTATGTTTCAAGTAAATAAATCAGTTTTGAGCATGTTCATGCATCACGGATGCCATGTGATATTTTAGGTTGTTTGCATTAGAGATCACGAATATGCTGCATTGCATAATATGTTGTTGATGTGGATGAATGTTGAATGATCCATTAGCCCTCATATGTTATGACATGATGATATGATATGGAAGTCCAGGTGTGGCCTGCACTACGCCCCTGGCACTATGTAAGAGAAAGACCGGACGTGGCCTGCACTACGCCCCCGGCACCATAGATTATGTATGTTATGTTATGTATAAGAGAAAGACCAGGTGTGGCCTGCACTACGCCCCTGGCCTTGATTGGATTATGTAAAGGGCTAAATGGTGACAAGTTCATCCTTGATATGATTAGTTGTGATGTGATGCATTTCATGATAGCATGTGTTTTAAATGCTCTATTATTCTGCTCACTGGGCTCTTGTAGCTCACCCCTTTTCTCAAATTCCCTAGGTTTGCAGGTACAGGGTAGACCAAGAGGTCAGCAAGAGTATTGAAGTCTTTTGTATGTAATAGATAGAACGTGGACATGATAAAATGTAAAGTTATGAATAGTTATGTAATGTAATGATATTGAGGATTAGAGGTTGTGCTTGACCTATGTGTAATGTATCCCTTTTAATGCATGATCCTAGATCTTTTATGATGTTTATGTAAACCAACTCAACACATGTTGTATTTGCCCATTGAGGCATTGTTGAGATCCCACAGAGGGGTCGATGTTTATGATTATGTCTATGTTCAGTGCATGCACAGGTTGAGTTTGGTGTTTGAATGAAAGAAAAGTTTTAATTTTTATATATGTTGTTGATCATGTATGGGATTAAACAGGTTTACAGGTTGCATGTCAGGCTTGCTACGGGTCCCGGCGGCCTTAAGCCAACCTGGATCCTAGCGCCGGTAGCGGTCCGATTTTTGGGTCGTTACATCCTAGACCTTAACAAGCTTTCACTGTGCACTCCGATAAAACTCTTCCCCCTTCTGGAACTCTACACAACTCTTCTACTGACTCACAGCAGTTCTACTTCTTTCTCTAACCACCGGCCTTCTCTCCACTGTAATATGGGATAAACTGCCAAGTGATCTCCAGCTGAGGACGTCTAACATAACATTTGCCTCACCCGGATGATATTGGATCTTGCAATCATAGTCACTATGCAGTTCTACCCATCTTCTCTGCCTTAGGTTCAACTCTCACTGACTCAAGATGTACTGCCAACTGTTATGATCTGTAAAGATCTCACATTTTACCCCATGAAGGTAATGCCTCCACATCTTGAGTGCAAAGATTACAACTGCCATCTCTAGATCATGTGTAGGATAATTCAACTCATGTTTCTTCAGCTACCTAGAAGCATAAGCAATCATCCTGACACACAATCTAGTCCCACCCGGGACGCATCACAGGACACTGTGAAATCTTCATTACTGGTGGACAGAGCCACCACTGGTGCTGACATCAACATTTTCTTTAGCTTTTTCAAAACTTTCTTCACTCTAAACAGACCACACAACCCTCTGGTTCTCCTTGATCCATCTGGTCATAGGAGCGGCAACTCTAGAAAAGTTTCGGATGAACCTCCAGTAGGTAACCTGCCCGACCCAAAAAGCTCTTGATCTTTGTCACTACAATGGGCCTGGGCTAGTCAGCTACAACTTCAACTTTCTCGGGGTCTACCTCACTTTTCTTTTTCCGACATACCATGACCCAAGAAAGATATGCTCCTTGACCAAAACTCACATTTGGAGAACTGGGCATCCAAGCCATGTTCTCTCAGGATCTGCAATCCTGTCCTCAGATAATGGGCATACTCTTCTGTATTTCTGGAACTCACCGAGGTACAGTCAATGAAGACAATAACGAAGATCCGAAAATCGACTAAAACTCTGCTTATGAGATCCATAAATGCTGTAGGGGCGTTCATCAACCCGAACGACATTACTAGGAACCCATAGTGCCCATATCTGATTCTAAACACCGCCTTCGGTGCATCTTCTTCCTTGATCTTAACTGATGGTACCTGGACTTCAGATCTATTTTGGAAAGGCAACCAGCCCCTGCTAGCTGGTTTAAAATAGATCATCGATCCAAGGTAACAAATACTTGTTCTGGGTAGTGACTTTGTTCAACGACTGGTAGTCGATACAAAGTCCTAGGGATCCATCCTTCATTTTCACAACCAACACTAGAGTATCGCAGGGCGAGGTACTCAGTCGGATGAAACCCTTGGCTACCAACTTATATAACTGCTCTTTTTGCTCCTTTAACTCCGCAGGTGCCACCTTGTAGGGAGGGGTAGGGACGGGTCTAGTCCCCATTATCACTTTAATTCAAAACTCCATCCCCCTAGCAGATGGTACACTCGACGGCCTGTCTGGGAAAACATCTAAGAACTCACTACTGGTACTGAGGCGGGTTCCCTGACCTGACTACTAAACTCTCTTGTACGAGCTGGAAACCCCTGACAACCTCTCCTGGCCAACCTACGAGCCTGCAGGGCTGATATCGAACCTCTAGGTATCCCTACTCTGTCCCCTCTAAGGACTACCTTTGATCCATCCTGACTTCTGAACCTGACTACCTTGTCTCTGCAGACTCAGGTAGTACCACTAGTAGAAGAACCAATCCAACCCTAGAATGACGTCAAAAAGTCAAATCTAGAACCGCTAGGTCGGCTGGAAGGCATCTACTCACAACATACTCTGAACTATACCGGCAGACTGACTCTACTACTGATGGATCACACTTGGGTCCACTGACCCAAAGGGGATACTCTAACCCATAAGCCATCAACCCAACCTATCTACGGCTCTCGGAGCAACAAGGAAAGAGAAATACATCAGGGTTCCTAAAAGCATACACATCAAATATAAGAGAGTGAGATTACCTGTCACCACCATGTCCGATGTGTTAGCTTCTTGCTGCGTCATGGAGAAGATCCGAGCTGGAACTGATGGACCTTCACCTAGGGAACCTGCTGAAGAAGGGGCCGTCCCCCTTCCTCTGCCTCGACCACTACCCTGTAACATGGCTGAAGCTGATGGCTGTGCCATACTGCCTGGAGTTGTCTGATGGGACGGTGCCATAAAAGCTGCCTTAGGACACTCCCGAGCTATGTGTCCCTCCTGGCCGCATCTGTAACATGCTGTAGTCCCAAGCCGACAGACTCCCTTGTGCGGCCTAGCGCACCTCGTACACTCTGCAACCTCCGTGTCTGAGCTCGAGCCACCTCTTAATCCCATACTAGACTTTATCCGATTCCAGAACTTATTCTTCTTCGACCTTCTGAGGCCTCTGTCACCTTTTTTACTTTTCATGGTAGCATCATTCAGAGAGGAGAGATTAACATCACTTGTCCCCGGGACTTTGAAACCCGAAGACTGTGCCACAGACTGATTAACTGACCCCTGAATGATGGCACTAGCCTCCATCTTCCGAGCCATATCCACTATAGCATGGAAACTCTCCCTCTCTGCAGATTGGATTAAAGAGGAATACCTGGAGTGGAGTCTCATGGTATATCTCCTTGCTCTCTTCTGATCCGTATCATAGGCTTGCCCCACATACGGCAACAACTCCAAAAACTTGTCGGTAAACTCATCTATACTCATCTCTTCCGTCTGCCTCAGCTACTCAAACTCAATCATCCTCAGCTCTCTGGAACTCTTTGGAAAAGCCCATCCTGCAAACTCATTGGCAAACTGCTCCCAGGATAAGCTCTCCAACCTTGGGTCTACATAGTTTTTGAACCATTCCCTTGCCTTCTTGCATTTCAATGTGAACCCTGCCATCTGAATGGCTCTACTCTCATTTGCTCCCAACTCATCAGTTATCATCTTTACCGTTCTGAGATACTCAAAAGGGTCATCACCTGTTTCAAACTTGGGGTCATCCAACTTCAGATAGTCTGTCATCTTTACCTTACCCCCAACTGATGAGCTAGGTTTGGGTGTTTAGGCATTCGAGACAATTGGCTCTGCTGGTGGAGGAGGAGGTGCAGCATTCCCTGGGTTAGGGTTTGCTGGACCTGGATAAAAGGGTGAGGGTGGAAACATGGGGTACTATGGGTACGGTGGGTAAAAAGGAGGGTAGGGCATAAAGGTGGGGTATGGGTTCTAGCTAGAGAAATCCGACGTGCTTCCCATCGGATACCCTGGCCCTTGAGGATAGGGTGCATACTGTGGTGGAACAAAGCCTGAGTGCCTCCTTGGGACTCTCCCATATCCTCTTCTGACATACTCATGCCCAAACTACTATCTCTTCTCTGGTTATCCTCCTCTGTTCCCATCACATCCGCTGACATACCATCATGAACTGGTCTCCTCCGACTTGCATCAAAAGACCTTCTAGGGTCCCTTGATGTACCTTCTCTGATTGTCCTACAAGATCTTACCCTCTGCAGAGCAGGGGGATGGGCATCCATGCCCTCATTCTCTGGCGGAGCTCCAGTCAATCTTGCAGATCGACGAGTTCCTCTCATCTTGACTTCTGAAAGCATAACATATCACATAAACATCAGCATCATACGGTTCATGCGGAAACACATGAACCTACCTCACATACATAGCATAACATTAATGCACATGCATATCATCATGGCATTTCACATCATCATACAAGACAGGACTCCACATCCTATCCTAGTGGACATGATCTTTCCTACAGTGCTTGCCCTTCTATAACCTCTATGAGCCCTACACACTATAGGTCCGACCATGTGAACCTAGGGCTCTGATACCAATCTGTAACAGCCCAAAAATCGGACAGCTACCGGCGCTAGGGTCCAGATCGACTTAAGGTCGCCGGGACCCGTAGCAAGCCTAACATGCATCCTGTATACCTGATTAATCCCATACATGATCAACATTTACATAAAACTTTAAACTTTCTTTCTTTCATTTACCAAGCTTAACCTGTGCATGCACAACTCATAATCATAAACCCCAACACTAGAGTTCTCATCATCAACTCTAATGGGGCAACATACAATAAGCTTGGTTTTCATATCTCCATATAAAACATACATAAAGACTGTACAGAGGGATTAACCACATACTAGGGCAAAGCACAACTCTATCTATTACATTACATTATCTCATTTTACATTTTAATACACATCTTTACATTACATCATGTCCACAACTATACTATTACATAAAAATCATAACCATAGCCATAATCTGCTGACCTCCTGAACTATCTCTGACCCTGCAAACCTGGGGTTAGGGGAGAGGGGTGAGCTAAAAAGCCCAGTGAGCAGAACTAAATAGAAAAATAGTTTATTATATCATATGCTTTCATGACATGCATCACATCACAAACAATACCTTATGGATGAATTTGTCACCAATAGCCCTCTACATATAAATCTCATATCATAACAAGTTCAGCAATGCTCTATGTCAGGGGCGATATGGCCACGCTTGGTCTTTCTGTCTCATATCATGTCATACATGTCATATCGTGTCATATCATGTCATACTAAGGGCTAATGGATCATCCAATATTCATCCACATCGTCATCATCGTATTATGCAATGCAACATATTCGTGAACTCTAATACAAACAACCTATTCATAACATGGTATTCGTGATGCATGAACATGCTTAAAACATTTAATTTCTTTAATATTAAAAGAGTTATGTTCTACTCACCTTTGACTAGCTCTGGACCGACTCTGAAGCAGCTAACACTGCCAAACAGCTCGGTTCCTCGGGTCCGATCCTACACAGGTGGACTCCAGTGAGGTGCCAAACATACTCTAAACAACTCATAAATAACTCCCCAAAAACCCCCTAAAACATCCTCAAAACAAACATAGAAATCATGCAAAGGAAGGCTGGACAGAGCACTTTCGGCGGCAGGTTCGGCGGTCGAAAGTCCCTCCAGAGCCGAAACTCAGCTACTTTCGGCGGCACCTTCGGCGGCCGAAAGTCTCTTCCAGAGACGAAACTCATGCATGTTCGGCGGCACTTTCGGCGGCCGAAACTCCCCTCCAAAGCCGAAAGTCTAACTTTTGGAGGCAGGGTTCGGCAGCCAAAACAAGCCACCACAGGCAGATTCGGCGGCCGAAAGTTCCTTCGGCTGCCGAACCTGAGTTCATCCAGAACTCAGCCTCATGCACAAACAAGTCTCCAAACATCCTAAACATGCATTCAACTTCTCAAAAACATGCATAAACCCTTAACCATGCATAAAGGAGCTTAACATCTAGATTAAACTCCAAAAACAACACCAAAAAGTATACATAAATAGCTTATGACCCACATAAGCCAAAACCATTAAAACAATCCATAATCTCACTTGCCCTCTCCCAATCATGCATACACTCTCCCACAAGCATATAGGGCATAAACACTAGTCCTAGTCCCCAACAATCAGCACATAAACATACATTGGGCATAAAACCCACAAAAACCTTAACATGCATATCTACCCATACTCAACCATTAAAACCTCTTAAAACTTCATTAAACACAAAGGGAAGCAAGGATCTACACTTACCTCTTGAAGATCGAGGGTTGGTGCGATCCCTAACTTGGAGGTGTGGAGGATCCAAGCTCCAAAAGCCTCCAAGCTCCAAAACTTCTATTTAAGCTCCAAAACTTCTATTTAAGCTTCAAAACTTCAAAATAAGGGTAGAACTCATGAAAACTTGAGGGATGGGTAGGGAAAGCATGAAAACGACCAAAGGAGGACAAAAAACTCACCTGAGCTCGAGAATGGAGAGAAACTCGCCCATTTCCGATCTGAGGGCTCTTTATAGGTGGCTTGGTCAACCACCTTCGGCAGCCTAACGTGCCCCCTAAACTCATGCATGTTCGGCGGCCGAACCTGGTTTCTGCCCTCGCACTTTCGGAAGCCTAAAGCACTCCCGAAACAGTCCTATGTTCGACGGCCGAACTTGACTTTCGGCGGCCGAACCTGGCAAATGCCTCCTTGGCCTATTCTTTTCAAAACTCAATTTCTTTTCCATTTAAAACCATAAAATCATGTGAAAATATTTTAAAAACACATTTTATCCCTCTAGAAGACTCTGGCATCGTTAGAATTCCAGATTCCAACGGAGATTCTGCTGGAAGGTAGGGATTCCGATGTCGGAATCTAGCCGGGTATTACAACTTCTTCATAATTTCTTGCTTGGTATCAGAGCAGGTTCTGTCCGCTCCCATGGCTTCTCCTACTTTGAATGTAGCTAATTTCGTAACTCTAAAACTTAAACAGACAAATTACCCACTTTGGAGAGAACAGGTCCTGAGTTTAGCTGAGAGTCAAGAATTATCCGATCACCTTGTGAGGGATTTTCCAGAAGATCAGAAGTTCGACCCTTCTCCAAATCCAGTTCCAGAAAATTATCAACCACAACAGTCAGATGCTTTTAAAACTTGGCAAAAGTCCGATCGATTGCTTCGAGGGTGGATCTACGGGACTCTCAGTGAAGAATCTCTGGGACTTGTCATCGGATTAGAAATTGTGAGAGATGTGTGGAGCGCTTTGAAAGAAGCCTATGCTCAAGACTCACAAGAGAGAGAGTTTACCCTTCGACAACAGTTAACGTATTTTCGAAAAGACGACAACAACTCTATAACAGAGCACTTACGCTTGTTTAAAGAGATTTGCGACAATTTGACTGCAATTGGTAAAAAAGTGCCCGATGGTGAGAAAGTCTTCTGTTGTAACGACCCGGAAATCCGACCCGTTACCGGCGCTAGGATCCAGATCGGCTTAAGGCCGCCGGGACCCGTAGCAAGCCTACATACCTCCTGTAAACCTGTGGAATCCCATACATAACAACATATACATGATCTGTAAAAATTTTTCTTTTCTCTTATCCAAGCGAAACCTGTGCATGCACAAAATCATACATAAACCCCTCACTGGAGTCCTCATCAATACTCCAATGGGGTATCATCATCATACATATTAGCTTGGATAATCATGGGCATTAACATCGTTACTCATTAAACACTCTGTACATAATGGGGATTCACACACCTCTAGGTCAAGCACTACTATAATCCTCAATACATCATCAAATCATTCATTACATTACATGGTCATAAATACTCATTACATCATGTTCATGTCCACTACTATCTATTTCAACATACATGACTGAACTTCACTCTAGCCGACTTCCTGATCTATCCTGTACCTGCAACTCTGGGGATAAAGGGAGTGGGGTGAGCTACTAGAGCCCAGTGAGCAGAATAATAAAACATCAATTTAAATCATGCTTTCATGTATGCGCCATAACACAAACATTTCACAACAAGGATGAACTTGTCACCATTTAGCCCCTATCTTTCTTACTTATACATGCCGGGGGCGTAGAGCCGTAGCAGGCACACCCGGACTTCCATAATCTGTCATAGTGCCAGGGGCGTAGAGCCGTAGCAGGCACACCTGGACTCACATAGGCTATCATGACATACAAGGGCTAATGGATCATTCAACATTCATCCACATCAACAACAAAGTATGCAATGCAACATATTCGTGAATTCTAATGCAAGCAACCTAATATAGCTCATGGCATTCATGATGCGTGAATCATGCTAAAACATTTCATTAATTTGCTTTAAAACTTAGAGTTTATTCCACTCACCTCTGGCTAGCTCTGAAGAGACTCTGAAGCAGCTGGCTCACTGCTGGGGGTCTCGGTTCCTCAGGTCCGAACCTACACAGGTGGACTCAAATGAGGGACCAAACATACATGAATATGACTCTAAAATACTCCCCAAAAACCCCCTAAAACATCCTGAAAACATCACATGAAAACATGCAAGAAATGGCTGAACAGGGCACTTTCGGCGGCAGGTTCGGCGGCCGAAAGTCCCTCTGCAGCCGAAAGTCATGCAGGTTCGACGGCACTTTCGGCGGCCGAACCTCCCAGACAGAGACGAAACTTGAGTTTCGGGGGCAGGTTTCGGCAGCCGAAACTGCCTCCACAAGGGGGTTCGGCGGCCGAAAGTCACTTCGGCGGCCGAACCTGAGTTTCTGCCGAAGGGCAGAAACTTGGCTCCCTTGTGTCCACAGCCTCCAAAAACGCCTCAAAACCTGCATAAACTTGTTTCTACACATGCATACACATCATACATCACACCTAGGGGTCTCAAACTATAATATACCCCAACTACAACACTCCAAACAACACATTTCCAACATACATTGTTCAAATCACAACATAAACCCATAAACCTAACAACAAGCCTAAACATGCATTCTACCCCATCAACTTGCATAAAACTTTCATAAAACTTAAAAGAAGCATAGATCGAAGCTTACCTCTTGAAGATTGAGAGGAAGAACGACCCTAGCTCGGAAAATGGAGGGATTTAGCTCCAAGACTTCCAAGCTCCAAACTTGCTCAAAAACACTCAAAAACTTTTGTGGAACCTTAAAACTCAAAGAAAAAGGTGGGGATTGAAGGAAAAACACAAGATTTGGGAGAGGGAGGTCGGAAGCTTGCTGCGGCTGAAAATGGGAGAAAACTCTCCCATTTCGGCTAAGTGCCCCTTTTATAGGTGGCTGGCCAGGCCACGTTCGGGGGCCGAAAGTGCCTCCGCATGCATGCAAGGTTCGGCGGCCGAACTTGGAGTTCGGCGGCCGAACCTGCATTTCCCTCACTCAAAATTTTCGGGCGCCTAAAGTCCCTCCGAAAGCATGCATGTTCGGCGGCCGAACCTGGGTTTTCCTCCAAAGATTGTTCATGCAAAAACTTATTTAATTCTTACTTAAAAGCATGAAATACATTAAAACATTTCATAAAATCATAGTTTTACCCTTCTAGAGGTTTCCGACATCCGAGGTCCCACCGGACGGTAGGGATTCCGATACCGGAGTCTAGCCGGGTATTACATTCTCCCCCCCTTAAGAACATTCATCCCCGAATGTTCCTCAACTAACATACAAAGCATGGCATCAATCATAACATACAACATAGCATACAATAAATCATACATGCAACACATAGAACAACTAACACTCACCTCAAAACAGATGGGGGTATTGCTGGAGCATAGACTCCCGTGTCTCCCAAGTGCATTCTTCTATGTTGTGGTGGTTCCAAAGGACTTTCACCATTGGGATTTCCTTGTTTCTTAACTTTCTGATCTGAGTGTCAAGAATCCGCACTGGCTGCTCTACATAGGTGAGATCCTCTTGGATCTCTACATCAGGCTCACTAAGAACCTTGCTCGGATCTGACACGTACTTCCGTAACAGAGAAACATGGAAAACCGGATGGATTCTCTCCATCGAAGCAGGCAAGTCTAGCTTGTACGACACATTACCGACCCTCTGAAGCACCTCAAAAGGACCGATGTACCGTGGAGCTAACTTACCCTTCTTCCCGAACCGAACCACTCCTTTCATAGGAGACACCTTGAGCAAAACCAAATCCCCCTCCTGAAACTCTAGCTGTCTTCTGCGGATATCTGCATAACTCTTCTGCCGACTAGCAGCAGTCTTGATCCTCTCTCTGATTATGGGTACCACCCTGCTGGTAAGCTCTACTAACTCCGGACCCGCAAGAGTCCTCTCTCCTACTTCCTCCCAGCAGATAGGTGATCTGCACTTCCTCCCATACAAAGCTTCATATGGAGCCATCCCTATGCTAGCATGATAGTTGTTATTGTAGGCAAACTCCACCAAAGGTAGATGCTGCCTCCAAGAACCGCCAAAATCTAGCACACACATTCTGAGCATATCCTCTATTGTCTGGATGGTCCTCTCTGACTGTCCGTCTGTCTGTGGGTCGAAGGCAGTACTGAAGTCTAATCTGGTACCCATAGCGTTCTGCAGACTCTGCCAAAACCTGGAGGTGAACTGGGGCCCTCTATCTGACACTATAGATACCGGGACCCCATGCAGTCTGACAATCTCATCTACGTACACCTGCGCCAACTTGTCCACAGAGTAACCACTCCTGACAGGGATGAAGTGAGCAGATTTGGTGAGTCTGTCCACAATCACCCATATGGAGTCCAATCTGTTGGACGCCGCCGGTAACCCCACTACGAAGTCCATAGCTATATTCTCCCATTTCCACTCTGGAATAGGTAGCGGGTTAAGCATTCCAGCCGGCTTCTGATGCTCTAGTTTCACCCTCTGACACACATCGCAGGCTGACACGAACAGTGCCACGTCCTTCTTCATAGCTGGCCACCAATACACTCTCTTCAGATCCTGATACATCTTGGTGGCTCCAGGGTGAACACTATACCTGGTATTATGGGCTTCCCCCATAATATCTCCCTTCAGACCAATGTCATCTGGCACACATAATCTGTTCCCGTAGCGGAGGATCCCCTTATCATCAAACTTGAACTCATTACTCTGGCCTGACTGAACCGTTCTGGCTATCCTGACCAACTCTGGGTCCTCATGCTGTTTCTGAGCTACCTGCTCCAGAAACACGGGTGTCACTCTCATCTGAGCCACTAAGGCACCTGCGCCAGACAACTCCAACTGTAATCCCTCACTCATAAGTCTGTGGAACTCCTTCACCACCGGTCTCCTCTCTGCTGAAATGTGGGATAGACTGCCGAGTGATTTCCGGCTTAGGGCGTCTGCCACAACATTCGCCTTACCCGGATGGTACTGAATCTTGCAATCATAGTCACTCAACAGCTCTACCCATCTCCTCTGCCTCAAGTTCAGTTCTCTCTGACTCAGGATGTACTGCAGGCTCTTATGATCTGTGAAGATCTCACACTTTACCCCATAAAGGTAATCCCTCCACATCTTGAGTGCAAAGATCACTGCTGCCATCTCTAGGTCATGTGTGGGGTAATTCAGCTCATGCTTCTTCAGCTGCCTAGAAGCATAAGCGATCACCCTCTCATTCTGCATTAGCACACAACCCAGTCCCACACGGGACGTATCACAATATACTGAGAAGTCATCATCACTTTTTGGCAGAGCTAACACCGGTGCTGAAGTCAACCTCCTCTTAAGCTCCTCAAAGCTTTCCTCACACTGATCGATCCATATGAACTTCTGATTCTTCTTTGTCAATTTGGTCATAGGAGCAGCAATCTTTGAGAAGTCCTGAACGAACCTCCTGTAGTAACCTGCTAAACCCAGAAAACTCTTGATCTCGGTCACTGTGGTGGGTCTAGGCCAGTTAGCTACATCCTCTACCTTCTTGGGGTCTACTTCAATACCCTGTTCTGACACAATGTGCCCCAAGAATGAAATGCTCCTAAGCCAAAACTCACACTTGGAGAACTTGGCATACAAGCCATGCTCTCTCAAGGTCTGCAAAACTGTCCTCAGGTGATGGGCATGCTCCTCTGCATTTCTGGAGTACACTAAGATATCATCTATGAAGACAATAACGAAGTGATCCAGATACTGACTGAATACTCTGTTCATGAGGTCCATGAATGCTGCAGGGGCGTTGGTCAACCCAAACGGCATCACAAGGAACTCATAGTGCCCATACCTGGTCCTGAAAGCTGTCTTCGGTACATCTTCATTCCTTATCCTCAACTGATGGTACCCTGATCTCAGATCTATTTTGGAGAAACAACTTGCTCCTGCTAGCTGGTCGAATAGATCGTCGATCCTCGGCAAAGGGTACTTGTTCTTGGTAGTGACCTTGTTCAACTGTCTGTAGTCGATACAAAGTCTGAGGGATCCATCCTTCTTCCTCACAAACAAAACCGGAGCACCCCAAGGTGAAGTACTCGGTCGGATGAAACCCTTATCTACCAGCTCTTGCAACTGTTCCTTCAGTTCTTTCAATTCAGCTGGTGCCATCCTGTAGGGAGGGATAGAGATCGGTCTAGTACCGGGCATTAACTCAATCTCGAACTCTATCTCCCTAGCAGGTGGTAACCCTGGCAGCTCGTCTGGGAAAACATCTAAGAACTCACTCACCACAGGCACTGAGGCGGGCTCTCTGACATGACTATCTAACTCCCTCACATGAGCTAGAAACCCCTGACATCCCCTCCTAAGCAACCTACGAGCCTGAAGAGCTGAGATCAGACCTCTAGGTGTACCCCTCTTGTCTCCTCTGAAGACGACCTCTGACCCATCCTGATCTCTGAATCTGACTACCTTGTCTCTACAGTCCAAGGTAGCACTATGGGTCGATAACCAATCCATCCCTAGAATGACGTCAAAATCTGTCAAATCTAGAACCACAAGGTCGGCGGAAAGGCATCTTCCCTCTATGAAAACTGGACTACATTGGCAGACTGCCTCTGCCACTGACGGGTCACACTTGGGTCCACTGACCCATAGGGGACACTCTAACCCAGAGACCATCAATCCTACCCTCTCCACGACTCTCGGAGCAATAAAAGAATGAGATGCACCCGGGTCCATTAAGGCATACACATCAGAACAACCAATGATGAGATTACCTGCCACCACGGTGTTGGATGTGTTGGCCTCCTGCTGAGTCATAGTGAAGATCCGTGCCGGAGCTGATGGACCTTCACCTCTGTATCCTACTGATGAAGAGGCTGACCCTCTCCCTCTGCCTCTGCCACTGGCCTGTGTTGCGGCTGGAGCTACTGGCTGCACCACACTGCCGGAGGCTGTCTGCTGAGACGGTGCTGCTAAGACTGCTCTAGGACAGTCTCGAGCCAAATGACCCGCCTGTCCGCATCTGAAACATGTGTTTGTCCCTGCCAGACATACTCCCTTGTGTGGTCTCCCACATCTCATACATGCTGTAACCTCTGCGCCAGAGCTTGAGCCACTGCCTAAACCCAGACCTGACTTGATCTTGTTCCAGAACTTATCCTTCTTAGATTTTCTGTGGCCTCTGTCCCACTTCTTACTGCCTGCAACTGCTGCACTCAGAGAAGAAGAGTCTAACCTTTCCCCACCTGGGGTCTTGGAACCAGAAGACTGTGCCACTGATTGTTTTACCTTCCCCTCAACGATAGCACTAGCCTCCATTCTCCTAGCCATATCCACTATGGCATGGAAACTCTCCCTCTCTGCTGACTGTATCAAAGAGGAATACCTGGAGTGCAGCCTCATAATATATCTCCTTGACTTCTTTTGATCTGTGTCCAAATTCTGCCCAGCATATGGCAACAACTCCAGGAACCTGTCTGTGTACTCCTCCACACTCATCTGTTCCGTCTGCCTCAACTGTTCGAATTCTATCATCTTCTGCTCTCTAGAGCTCTCAGGGAAAGCCCATCCTGCAAACTCATTTGCGAACTCCTCCCAGGACATACTGTCCGCTCTCGGGTTCACATAGTTCTTAAACCAACCACGTGCCTTCTTGCACTCCAGTGTGAACCCAGCCATCTGAATGGGTCTACTGTCATCAGCCCCTATCTCATCTGTAATAGTCTTGACCCTGCTCAGATACTCAAATGGGTCATCGCCTGCTCTGTACTGAGGAGCACCCAACTTCATATAATCGGTCATCTTGACCTTGCTCCCTCCAGATGAGGTAGGTTTGGGTACTTGTGTTTCCGGGACAGTAGGTACTGGTGGTGGTTGAGGTGCAACATCCCCTGGGGTAGGGTTTGCTGTACTGGTATAGGGAGGTGGAGGTGGGTTCATGGGGTACTGAGAGTATGGTGGGTAGTAAGGTGGGTATGGCATATGTGGAGGATAAGGGCTAAAACTGGGGTAATCCGATGTACCTCCCATCGAATACCCTGGATGGTGTGAATAGGGTGGGTAGTGATGTGGCTGGACATAACTCGAGGCCTGAGTGCCTCCTTCTGATTCTCCCATACCCTCTTCCGGCATGCTCACACCGAGACTGCCATCCCTCCTCTGATCTACTTCCATATCCTCAAACATTCCTCCCTGCACTGTTCCCCTTACTGATCTGCTTCTACTCAGATCCAAAGACCTTCTAGGGTCTCTAGCTACTCTGTCTCTGTTGGACCTACTGGACATTGCCCTAGGCAATGCTGGAGGACGGGCATCAGCGCCCTCGTCCTGAGGTGGCACTCCAGTCAATCGTGCAGATCGACGAGTTCCTCTCATTCTATCTTCTGAAAAAAAACAGCACATAGTATAAGCAATCATTAGCATCATATGGTTCATGTGGAAACACATGAACCCTCATCACATACATAGCATCACATCATAGCATTTATGCACATGCATATCATCATGGCATATCATATCATCATATAGACAGGACTCTACATCCTATCCTAGTGGACATGATTTTCCTAGTGTGCTTGACCTTCTAGAACATCTATGAGCCCGACACTCTAGGTCCGACCATATGAACCTAGGGCTCTGATACCACTCTGTAACGACCCGGAAATTCGACCCGTTACCGGCGCTAGGATCCAGATCGGCTTAAGGCCGCCGGGACCCGTAGCAAGCCTACATACCTCCTGTAAACCTGTGGAATCCCATACATAACAACATATACATGATCTGTAAAAATTTTTCTTTTCTCTTATCCAAGCGAAACCTGTGCATGCACAAAATCATACATAAACCCCTCACTGGAGTCCTCATCAATACTCCAATGGGGTATCATCATCATACATATTAGCTTGGATAATCATGGGCATTAACATCGTTACTCATTAAACACTCTGTACATAATGGGGATTCACACACCTCTAGGTCAAGCACTACTATAATCCTCAATACATCATCAAATCATTCATTACATTACATGGTCATAAATACTCATTACATCATGTTCATGTCCACTACTATCTATTTCAACATACATGACTGAACTTCACTCTAGCCGACTTCCTGATCTATCCTGTACCTGCAACTCTGGGGATAAAGGGAGTGGGGTGAGCTACTAGAGCCCAGTGAGCAGAATAATAAAACATCAATTTAAATCATGCTTTCATGTATGCGCCATAACACAAACATTTCACAACAAGGATGAACTTGTCACCATTTAGCCCCTATCTTTCTTACTTATACATGCCGGGGGCGTAGAGCCGTAGCAGGCACACCCGGACTTCCATAATCTGTCATAGTGCCAGGGGCGTAGAGCCGTAGCAGGCACACCTGGACTCACATAGGCTATCATGACATACAAGGGCTAATGGATCATTCAACATTCATCCACATCAACAACAAAGTATGCAATGCAACATATTCGTGAATTCTAATGCAAGCAACCTAATATAGCTCATGGCATTCATGATGCGTGAATCATGCTAAAACATTTCATTAATTTGCTTTAAAACTTAGAGTTTATTCCACTCACCTCTGGCTAGCTCTGAAGAGACTCTGAAGCAGCTGGCTCACTGCTGGGGGTCTCGGTTCCTCGGGTCCGAACCTACACAGGTGGACTCAAATGAGGGACCAAACATACATGAATATGACTCTAAAATACTCCCCAAAAACCCCCTAAAACATCCTGAAAACATCACATGAAAACATGCAAGAAATGGCTGAACAGGGCACTTTCGGCGGCAGGTTCGGCGGCCGAAAGTCCCTTTGCAGCCGAAAGTCATGCAGGTTCGGCGGCACTTTCGGCGGCCGAACCTCCCAGACAGAGACGAAACTTGAGTTTCGGGGGCAGGCTTCGGCAGCCGAAACTGCCTCCACAAGGGGGTTCGGCGGCCGAAAGTCACTTCGGCGGCCGAACCTGAGTTTCTGCCGAAGGGCAGAAACTTGGCTCCCTTGTGTCCACAGCCTCCAAAAACGCCTCAAAACCTGCATAAACTTGTTTCTACACATGCATACACATCATGCATCACACCTAGGGGTCTCAAACTATAATATACCCCAACTACAACACTCCAAACAACACATTTCCAACATACATTGTTCAAATCACAACATAAACCCATAAACCTAACAACAAGCCTAAACATGCATTCTACCCCATCAACTTGCATAAAACTTTCATAAAACTTAAAAGAAGCATAGATCGAAGCTTACCTCTTGAAGATCGAGAGGAAGAACGACCCTAGCTCGGAAAATGGAGGGATTTAGCTCCAAGACTTCCAAGCTCCAAACTTGCTCAAAAACACTCAAAAACTTTTGTGGAACCTTAAAACTCAAAGAAAAAGGTGGGGATTGAAGGAAAAACACAAGATTTGGGAGAGGGAGGTCGGAAGCTTGCTGCGGCTGAAAATGGAAGAAAACTCTCCCATTTCGGCTAAGTGCCCCTTTTATAGGTGGCTGGCCAGGCCACGTTCGGGGGCCGAAAGTGCCTCCGCATGCATGCAAGGTTCGGCGGCCGAACTTGGAGTTCGGCGGCCGAACCTGCATTTCCCTCACTCAAAATTTTCGGGCGCCTAAAGTCCCTCCGAAAGCATGCATGTTCGGCGGCCGAACCTCAAAGTTCGGCGGCCGAACCTGGGTTTTCCTCCAAAGATTGTTCATGCAAAAACTTATTTAATTCTTACTTAAAAGCATGAAATACATTAAAACATTTCATAAAATCATAGTTTTACCCTTCTAGAGGTTTCCGACATCCGAGGTCCCACCGGACGGTAGGGATTCCGATACCGGAGTCTAGCCGGGTATTACATCTGTCTTCTCACTAGCTTAGGTCCACAATACGAGACCTTCACCACTACTATGCTCAAGCCACCATGACCTAACTATAATGAGTTAGTGTCACAATTGAAAAATCATGATCAACGGCGGAATTGGTTCTCAAGTCAGACCAATACTTCGCTGGAACAGATCGCGTCACATGTAGCTTTCTATGGGAATCAACAGAAACACACAAATCCCAGCTCAGATCGACGCTCCAGTTTCGATTCGCAAGGACGAGGATTTCAAGCCCAGCAGACCCGAGGTCAAAATCAGAACAAAGGGGGGTATTCTGCCCAACGCCGTCCACCACCACCAGGCCAGAGGCGAATGACACCGGTTGAACGGGAACTTTATAGGGATGAAATTTGTCAATACTGTGGCAGAGAAGGACATATTGCTAAAATTTGCTGGTGGGTTTCTAAAGGACAACGTGAAAGCCCTCCACAAGCTCTTGCAGCTCTCACACTCGACAATGGAGTTCACGATGCCGACTGGGTTGCTGATTCAGGTGCGCCCAATCACATGATAGGTAACAAACATTTGTTAAAAAATATTAGTAGTTATCTTGGGTCTGATTCTATCACAATCGGAAATGGTGCGTTCTTGCCAATTGATGGTATTGGTACATCTTTTTTGAAACAAAAGTATAATCTGCCTCTTTCTAATGTGTTGTCTGTACCTGATTTAAAACAAAACCTGTTGTCAATTAGTCAACTAACTGATGAGTATCCAGTAAACTGTGAGTTCTCTAATATTTCTGTTTGTGTTAAGGATCGAGAAACAGGGCAGGTACTTCTGAAAGGGCCAAGGAGGCTTAATCTGTATACATTATCTGGAATTCCTGAGGCCTACTTCTCGAATCGGTTTAAGGCTGGTACCGCTGAGCTTTGGCATCAGAGATTAGGACACCCACAAGCTTCGGTTGTTTCTGTTTTATTCAATAAAAATCTAGTTAATGTAACATGTTCTTTGCGTTCTAAGTTTTTGTGTGATAGCTGTCAGTTAGGCAAATTAAGTAAAATGCCTTTTAGTGCTTCTGAACATACTAGTTCTTCTGTTTTTGATAAAATTCATTGCAATTTGTGGGGACCAGCGCCTGTTATTTCTTTTGCTAAGTTTAAGTTCTATACTTGTTTTGTTGATGATTTCTCAAAATATACCTGGATTATTCCTCTAAAACAGAAATCTGATTTCTTTGCTACTTACTTGGCATTTGAACAATTTATATTGCGTCAATACGGAAAGCAAATTAAAGTTTTTCATTCAGATGGAGGAGGTGAGTTTGTTAATAATGTTTTGTCTTCTCATTTTCTCACACATGGTATTAAGCATCACATTTCTTGTCCATATACTCCTGAGTAAACAGGTGCCGTTGAACGGCGACATAGAGTAATTCGTGAATTAGGATTAACTATGATGTACCATAGTCATGTACCTTTATATATATGGGTTGAAGCATTTCAAACAGCTGTCTTTCTTTTAAATAGATTACCTACTACTGTTTTAGGAAATAAGACTCCTTTTTATATGCTTCATGGTTTTCATTTTGACTACAGTTCGTTGCGTGTCTTTGGTTCCAAATGTTTTCCGTACATTTGGGACTCTAAGGCACATAAGTTTGATCCAAAGTCTTACTTATGTGTTTTTGTTGGTTATAGTGAGAAACACAAAGGGTATAAATGTTTTAATCCTAGAACTAAGAAATTTATTATAAGTCATCATGTGTCTTTTGATGAGGCTGTTTTTCCTTTCAAATCTACTTTTGCTGATCCATCTTTTGCTCTTCAAGTTATGAATTCGTGGTTGTCTGCTTCTTCTAGTTTATATACCGACTCTGATGAAAGTAATCAAAATGAGACTGTTTTTCCTTCTTTACAGGGGAGTGTGCCTTCTGAGATTGCTACCTCGCCAGACTCTTCTCATGCTCATAACACAAGTATTCTGCCGTCTGAAGGTGAAGTCACACAGGTCCAACAGCATGCCGCAGTTGTGCCTTCTGCGGTGGTGTTGCAGCCCTCATCTACATCCTCAGTTCTGCAGCAAACAGCAGCTGATTTCACTGCTGTTCAGTCCCCAGTTCTGTCACATGTTACTGTACCAGTGCCAACGGATGTTCCGGAGACTAGTTCGTCAGTTTTAAACCAAGTGGTGGTGGTGGCAGATTCGTCCGCTCCTGCACAAAGTTCCTATCAAGGTCCAGAGGAGCTTCGGATTGCAGACCAGGTGCAACAATGTTCAACAATACCAGACCAGCAATTGTTTGTCTCGAATGACCTTCCAGAGCAGCCCACAAATACACATTCATTGGACAATGACCTTTCAAAGCAGCCCACAGAAACACATTCATTGGACTGTTCAGTAAGTGAGTCTCTCGTTTCTCAATTTGAAAAATTATCATATTAACTGCACCAGGTAATTCTGCTTCTCTTGATGATACTATTTTTGATGAACATGCTTTGAATTTACCTTCTTCACATACTATGATTACTCGGTCGAAGTCAGGAATTATTAAACCCAACCCCAAATATGCTTTGAATGTTACCGTGTCTCCGTCTATTCCTCCTGAACCTAAGAGTGTCAAACATGCCCTTGCTCATAGTGGGTGGAAAAATGCTATGCTTGATGAATTTCATGCCTTAATTAAGAATGAGACTTGGACATTAGTTCCTCGCACTGCTGATTTAAATGTTATAGGGTGTAAGTGGGTCTATAAAGCTAAGTTAAAACCCGATGGCACGTTAGAACGGTTGAAAGCTCGTTTAGTTGCTAAGGGTTTCCATCAACTTGACGGTGTCAATTACACTAAAACTTTTTCACCCGTTATAAAATCTGGTACCATCCGTTTAGTTTTGACTGTTGCTTTAGTTCGGGGTTGGCCTATTCGTCAACTTGACATTAAAAATGCTTTTCTGCATGGTTTCATTTCTGAGAATATTTATATGGAACAACCTCCTGGAATGATTGATTCTGTGCATCCCTCTTATGTTTGTAAGCTTCAGCGTGCATTGTATGGATTAAAACAGGCACCGCGTGCCTGGTTTGATCGATTAAGTATTTTTTTAATTAAATATGGTTTCTATTGCAGTCTTGCCGATCCTTCTCTTTTCATTTTTCACTCATCGACAGGAATTTTGGTCTTATTAATTTATGTTGATGATATGCTCCTCACAGGCTCTTCCCCTCCTCTAGTTCAATCCTTCTTGCGGGTCTTAAATTCTGAATTTTCTATGAAGGACCTCGGTCCGTTACATCATTTCTTGGGCATTCAGATTCACACTACACCCACTGGGCTCCATTTATCACAGACTCATTATGCTCATTCTATTCTGAAGTGTGCTCAAATGTTAGATTGTCGGCCTATGCCTACGCCTTCGGTACAAAACACAGTTTCCACTCCAAATGACACAACTGTTGATCCTCGCTATTTCCGGGGCCTTGTTGGTTCTTTGCAGTATCTTACACTGACCCGGCCTGATCTTTCTTTTAGTGTGAATTACGTTTCTCAGTTTATGCACACACCTGACGTCTCCCATTTAAAATTTGTTCGGCGGATTTTATGTTATTTAAAAGGCACTATTCACTATGGCCTATCTCTATCTGCTAACACTTCACTTGTTCTTAATGCTTTTTCTGATGCAGATTGGGCTGGTTGTCCAACTACTCGGAGATCCACCACCGGCTACTATACTTTTCTAGGTTCAAATATAATTTCGTGGTGTGCCAAGAAACAGAATACAGTGGCTCGTTCCAGCACCGAGGCGGAGTATCGAGCTATGGCTCATGCTGTCGCCGAGCTCACATGGTTGGGCTATTTATTGGCTGATTTACGAGTTCCCATCCATCATCCTCCGGTTCTTCATGGTGACAACTTAAGTGCCTTGTATCTTACTGTTAATCCTGTACTACATGCTCGTAGCAAACACATTGCTCTGGACTATCATTATATAAGAGAACGCGTTGCTCAAGGGGTTTTAACTACTAAGCATATTCCGTTGTCATTACAACTGGCTGACATTTTTACAAAGCCCATGACAAAGGCTCGCCTGGCTCAATTTCGTCACAAACTTTGTCTGCGGCCCCGACAAAGTTTGAGGGGGGATAATGACTTAAGGGGTTATAAGGATGCAAATATCCCTTTAGAGTTATAAAGCTGGATGCCATGTGCTAGAGCTATGGAGAGATAAGGTGTATTATTGTAAATATGTTTAGTTTGAATAAGTCTTAGTGGTTAGGATCCCACGAGTAATGGGTTTGATTACCTGAAATAGCTCAGTCATTTTCTCCACTTTCTCCGCTTTCTCCTATTTAGTTGCTACAGCAGTTGTTATTATTTTTTTATTTAAAGCAGTGTATTATAGCTCATTGTATGATCGGAGCTACATTCAATATTATATTATTCACTTCTTCATAATTTCTTGCTTTTATATATATATATATATTGATCTTTAATATTTAATTAATTTTTTATTTTAAAAAATAATCAAATAATTTGTTTTAATTTTTGTTTAGAATATTAAAAAATTAGTTTTATATATATATATGTATAATTTAACAAGTAACATATCAATAAAATAATATAAAAATCTGAAGTAAAATGAGATTTTATGTTATTTAAATAAAAGTTAAAGGAATTTTATATTATAAAATAAAGTTTATATAGTTTACCATTATAATATGTAAATTATCCATTTTTTTCTCTATTAATTTGCTCTGCGTCCTTTATATTTTAAAGATAGTCGGGAGATACTGTACTTGGTTTTTTTGCATCCTTGTAAAAGGAGTGGGAGAAACTTCAAATCGAAAATCTTTCATCTATTTTTCATATTAAAGACTCAAAAAATGTGGATTTAAAAAATTTTAATTTTCTAATTTGAGTGGAATATTTTTCAATTGAATAATTGATTATATTTTTATATATGTATAAAATAGACTCTAATTACTGTGTTATTTGTAAATTGCGTAAGATTTGTATTGAGATTGAAATGGAGAACAGTACAGATAGAAGCATTGTATGAGATTTTATTTGCTTTTAATCCATACAAGAATAAAGGCTTTTGTCCATTGCAGTCTATGGTGGGATTGTGGATATGAAATTAAATGAAGCATATTACTTATATCTAGAGGGGAATGAGAAATATAAACTAATATAATTATTATCTCTTATATATAATTAGATAATTATTACGCTAAACTCTAAGTATCACTCTATATATCACTCTACCACCAATATAAAGTGATATTTCAAGTTTATATCATGTTCTTGAATATGAATTTATTTTAGTAGAGTGAATCATGTAAAAATTAATGTTTAAATTAAATTAAACGCCTTGAATTGGAAAAGTGTTAATGAGATTAATGATTTCATTAAAGATAGTAAAAGATAGATGATTGTGGATATAATTTTATACTAAAAAGGTAAAATACATTAATTTTTTTCATTATTTATGAATGATTATCACAATATATATGTGTTATTGGGGCTGGACTTAAATTGTGTAAAGAGTGGTCAATTACCCACCATATGCAAACGCTGCTTTGAATTAATAATTTGATATAACCAGCCTTGATAAGGAGGTTCAATGCCACATTACTCAACAAGATAAGTTTTCAATATCTAATGGACCAAATACAAGGTAGCAAGCTTCAAAACTTAAGCAAACTATGCAAAGATTTGTTCAAGCCTTAATTACATCTCAAATTCATTGATGAGTCCGAGATAAACATAGAAGAAGACCAAGGCATGTCAAAACTTGTAATTTTGGTAAAGGAGGCATGTGGAGAGGCTAGTACTTAGCCAACTTTTGAAGGCAAGTTCAATATCTCTTATAAATTGTCTGATTGTATTATTTAGACTTGTAACTTAGTTGCTTTTATTTATTTTAGCTTGAACTTATTTTATGAGCTGTTTGTATTAAGCCAATTATTAAAAGCAAGAGCCTTGTTTGAGAATATTTTTAATTTTCTCTTTTATTGTCTCAATATTATATAATAGTCTAAACATACTCCTTGTTTAGAAATTAGGTCATCTTATTCCCTACACTATAAATAGAATGAAATAAGAGTTGTATGAGAACTTTGAATCTTTGATTAACGAATTTCAAGATTTAGATTTCTTCAAGTGAGGTGTGAATTCATCTTGTTTACTTCAAGAAATTGATTTGCAACAAGTAAGTACTTGCAATATGAATTGATTTCTGATTTCTTTGGAATTGGGTTTCAATTACATATAATTGGGGATTGATGAACCAATAAAATTAAAGGGTGTCAAAAACTCAAATTTCTTGAGCTTTCTATATCATGATCTCTTTGAGCAAGATGTGACACTCACTTATCTTTATAGATTTATGGTCGAAATTTTTGAAGAAATGTTAAATTAAGATTGCGTCCCAATAGGATCTAATGATTCCTAACATTATCAACATTTGCTCTCTCCCTAGTATAGTTAAAATATTTGATATACATATAGATAGAGTGTATAGTTGAAATATTTGATATACATATAGATAGAGTATGGAGACTCGAACCTGAGTCTATCATGCGAGTAAAATACACCTTTAGCACTGAATCAAGTCAGCCTAAATTATATGTATATATATATTACTATTAAGACATCTAATGTGAAGAATAACATAAAAAAATAAAAATAAAAAATAAAAATGAACTTGTTTTTAATATAAGCAGAAATTAGAAATAATATGTTTCTAATATATTATGTTTTTAATCTATTTCTGATAAGAAAAGAAAATTCTTGAAAAGATTTTTCTTAGAAATATCTTTTTTTTTATTGTAACTTATCAAGGTCTGAAAGATAAAGGCTTTGTAAAAATGTCAGTCAACTGGAGTGAAGAGCAGAGATGGGAGGGTAAAATGAACCCCTTTTGTAGCTGATCTCAAAAAATATGGCAGTCAATATCAATATGTTTCATCCTCTCATAGAAGACAGGATTTGCAGCAATGGATAAAGTAACTTTATTGTCACATCTAAGAGCAATAGGTAATTAATTAAAGGGAAACCTGCAAATCTGTCAGTAAATATGAAATTCATATTAATTCACAAACAATAGAAGCCATATGTAATACCCGGCTAGACTCCGGTATCGAAATTCCTACCGTCCGGTGGAATCTCGGATGTTGGGAGCCTCTAGTAGGGTAGAAGCATGTTTTCATAAAATGTTTTAAGGTATTTCATGGTTTTAAGTAAAATGGAAATGAGTTTTTGCACAAAAATAATCTTGGAGGAAAACTCAGGTTCGGCCGCCGAACCTCAAGTTCGGCCGCCGAACATGCATGCCTTCGGGAGCACCTTTAGGCCCCCGAAAGCATAAGTGAGGAAAGTCCAGGTTCGGCCGCCGAACATGGCATGCATGCGGAGGCACGTTCGGCCCCCGAACGTGGCCTGGCCAGCCACTATAAAAGGGTCCCTTAGCCGAAAACGGGCGAGCTTTTTCCCCATTTCCGGCCAAGGTGAGCTCTCCGCCGTCCCTCACCGATCTTGAGTTCTTTCCTTCCAATCCTACTCGATTTTCATGATTTTTTACTTGGTTTTGAAGATTTTCAAGATTTGAGCAAAGTTTTGGAGCTTTGAAGTTCAAGGGAACTCAACCCCTCCCATCTCCAAGTTTAGGTCGTCTCTCTCTCGATCTCCACGAGGTAAGAGCCGATCTTAAGCTCATTGCATGTTTTAAGAAATTTTTAAGTGGATCTATGGGGTAGAATGCATGTTTAGCTCATAGTTAGGTTTATGGGTTTTATATGTGATTATGAACAATGTGTGTTGCTTGAGGTGTTGTAGTTGGGGTTTTTGTTGGTTTGATGCCCCTAGGAACTTGTATGCTTGTTTGTGTATGTTTGGGAATGTTGTAGAATAGGTTTATGCATGATTGGGTAGTTTTGGAGGCAATGTGCATAGAAGAGCTGAGTTTCTACCACTGAGGGAGAAACCAGGTTCGGCAACCGAAGGAACTTTCGGCCGCCGAACATGCTTGTGGAGGCAGCCTTCGGCTGCCGAAGCTTGCCCCCGAAAGAGGACTTTCGTCTCTGTCTGGGAGTTTCGGCCGCCGAAAGTGCCGCCGAACATGCATGAGTTTCACCTCTGTCTGGGAGTTTCGGCCGCCGAAGGTGCCGCCGAACCTGCCTGACTTTCGGCTCTGGAGGGACTTTTGGCCGCCGAACCTGCCGCCGAAAGTGCCCTGTCCAGCCCTCTCTTGTATGTTTTTCTATGATTGTTTCGTGATGTTTTAGGGGGTTTTTGGGGAGTAGTTTAGAGTTATATTCTTGTTTGTTTGGTCCCTCATTTGAGTCCACCTGTGTAGGTTCGGACCCGAGGAATCGAGGACCCCAGCAGTGAGTCAGCTGCTCCAGTGTCTGGTCAGAGCTACCCAGAGGTGAGTGGAATAACTTATTATGTTTTAAAGCAAATAATGGACTTTTTAGCATGTTTCACGCATCATGAATGCCATGAGATGTACTAGGTTGTTTGCATTAGAATTCACGAATATGTTGCATTGCATACTTTATTGTTGATGTGGATGAATGTTGGATGATCCATAGCCCTCGATCTACGATGTGACGATGTGATATGTATGGTACGGAATGTAAGACCAGTGGGACCCATTCTACGTTCGCTGGCACTATGTAAGAGAAAGACCAGGACCCATTCTACGTTCTGGCACAGTTGGACACTGTTATGTTATGCTATGTAAGGGAAAGACCAGGACCCATTCTACGTTCTGGCACAGTTGGACTATGTAGAGGGCTATTGGTGACAAGTTCATCCTTGATGTGATTAGCTGTGATGTGATGCATTCCATGATCCATATGATTTAAATGTTTTTATTATTCTGCTCACTAGGCTCTAGTAGCTCACCCCTCTCCCATTTTCCCCAGGATTGCAGGTACAGGGTAGACCAGGAGATCCATAAGAGTAATGAAGTCATGTGAATGTAATAGATAGTGTGGACATGATAAATGTATTAATGTTATGTAAAAGTACAGTTTTAGGTATGTAATGACTTTGAGGATTAGAGGTTGTGCTTGACTATATGTATAAGATATCCCTTTTAATACATGATCTTAGATATTTTTTTTGATGAGTATGCAAACCAACTCAACGTATGATGTATCGCCCATTGGGGCATTGATGAGATCCCACAGAGGGGTCATGATTATGTTTATGTTATGTACAGTGCATGCACAGGTTGAGTTTGGTTGATGTATATGGAAAGAAAAGTTTTAATTTTTATGCATGTTGTTGATCATGTATGGGATTATACAGGTTTACAGGTTTCATGTCAGGCTTGCTACGGGTCCCGGCGGCCTTAAGCCGATCTGGATCCTAGCGCAGGTAGCGGTCCGATTTTCGGGTCGTTACACCATAGCCCGATATTCAACCTTTGTTGAAGTTTTGAAAACAGTAGGTTGTTTCTTTATTTTCCAGGAAATTAAGGCTCCTCCCAAAAATATATAGAAACCAGTAAGAGATTTTCTAGAAAAAGAATAGGATGCCCAATCAGAAATCATAAAAAGTAAGAAGTTTAAGATCATTGTGTGTAAGAAAGAATAGACCCTGACTAAGTCTACCTTTCAGATATTTGAGAATATGTAAGGCAACAGCCATATGAGGCTGTCTAAGACTGGCCACAAACTAACTAAGATGCTAAACTGCATGGCTAATATCAGGTCTAGTAATATTGACATATAGCAGTCTCCCAATGAGTCTCCTATCGACATCAGGATAAGGAAGCAGATCTCTGGAGTTAGAGGCAAGATGTAGGCCCTCAAACAAAGGAGATTTGATAGGTTTATAGTTAGACAAACTAGCATCAATAATACTATCCAGAATAAATTTCTTTTAACTGAGAATAGTCCCATGGTCAGATTTGGCAAGTCAAGACCAAGAAAGTATTTCAAGTGACCTAGATATTTAATAGTAAATTTAGAATTAAGAGCATGCTTAACAGAGTCTATCGTATAAACAGAAGTGTCAATGACAATGATGTCATCAAGTAGATCAATAAGACCAATGAATATTGAGAAGAGTGTTTAGTGAATAAGCAACAATCATTTTGAGATTGCTTATAGCCCAATTGCTTAAGAAAAGAGGTAAACTCATATGCCATTGCCTGGAGGTTTATTTAAGCCCATAAAGAGATCTTTTTAGAAGAGAAACTTGCCCAGGCTTTGCTTTAGAATAATCCTGAGGAGGTACCATGTATACCTTAGATGCCCATGCAAAAAGGCATTATTGAAATCTAATTGAAAAAAAAGCCAGGCTCTAGCAGTGCCCAAAGCTATAACAATTCTCACCGTAGTGAGTTTGGCTATAGAGGAAAATCTATCTTTATAATCCAAACCTTCAATTTGATTATACCCCTTAGCTACAAGACGAGTCTTATATCTATTTACCTCCTATGTGGACTTACATTTCACCTTGTAAAGCCACTTACACCCAATGGTCTTTTTGCCTTTGAAGTGGTTAAAATCTAGGTTTGGTTAATTTCCAATGCCTCCGACTCATGTTAGATGGCTTTAATCCAGTGAGCATCTATTGATGCTTGAAGGTAAGTAGAGGGTTCATGAACCATAGAAACATTAAACAAATAAAAGCAGTGAGAGGGAGAAAGGGTGAGAGAAGAAGAAACAACAAAATTATTAGTGATGACTGTACTAACAAAGTCAGTAAGCCAAGTAGGTTTGCTAACAGGCCTAGTGGACCTTCTAAGAGGAATAGATTGGGGTATTAGAGAAGGGTGTTCAACAGGTAGTGGGCAATCTAGAATAGTGGAGGCTAAATCATCAAGATGATCTAGAACACTGGCGGTTGAATTATCAAGATGGGGAGAAATAGGAAGGGTATCAAAAGGCAAACCAGGGACAAGACTAGGCAATGGAACAAAGAAGGAAAGGAAGAGTTATTTTCCTAAAAGGAAAAATTTCTTCCTTCAAGGCAACATGCCTACTAATCATGACATTACCATCTTGCAAATTATAAAGTCTTTATCCCTTATAATTTCCTGAGTAACCCAATAGAATGTACTTTAAATCCTTTCATCAAATTTATCATTATGGGATGTGTTAGTAACATAAGGGTGGAGTGCCATACAACATCTCATAAGGATTTGACCCATCCTAATTGTTGCATAGGCATTCTATTTATTACGTAAGTTGTAGTAAGGACAGACTCTACCCAAAATTTTTTGGGAAAACCAGCTTGAAATCTTGTGGCTCTAGCTGTTTTTAATAAATGCCTATATTTTCTCTCTATAACACTATTTTGTTGTGGTGTATAGGGAGAAGATCTTTGATGAATTATGCCAAGATAGGTTGCTAGTTCAGTACACTTATTACTAAAGAATTCAGTTCCATTGTCTATTCTAATAGTTTTGACCTGAGTGCCAAACTGTGTGTTCACAATTTTAAAGAAATTTTTTAGAATCGCAGAGCATTGAGTTTTATCTTTAATCACGAAGGTCCAGGTGGCTCTTATGTAATCATCCACAATGGTGATAAAGTATTTCTCTCCTAAAAGAGATTCTATTTCATAAGGACCCCATATATCAATATGAAGAAGTTTAAAAGCAGTCAAAGATTTAAATTTATTATGATTAAAAGATAATTTTGTTTGTTTAGCTAGAGGACAAATCAAACAATGAAATTATAGTGCATTTTCTTGCCCTTTAATGTGTTTCAGTTAATCCCAAGATGCATGTCCTAGTCTAGAATGTAACAATTTCTTATTCAAAAATTGTGTACTAGAACAAATTATACTCTCTTTATTTAGATCTGAAGGGATTTCAGAGAGTGTGATAATTACAAAGATATGTCTATTGTCATTCAGGACACTAGATATTACACTAGCGAACAAACTTGACTTGTCAAGTTTATACAGCTCTGCCAGCATTTTTCCTACTGCAATGACTTCCTTAGTCTGCTGGTCCTAGAATAGATAGTAACCAGAATAGAAGATAAGTTTTATATTTGTGGTTCTAAGCAATTTACTTACTGATAGTAAATTGTAATGAAAGCTTGGCACAAACAAAGTATCATATAAAGACAATTTAGGATGCAGAGAAACAAGACTAGAATGAAAAGCTTTAGTAAAATATTTATTTGCCATGTGAACTGTGACATTATATGTCAAAGGAGTAAAAGAATGAAACATAGACATAGAAGGACACATATGATCAGTGTCTCCTGTATCAATTTTCCATGTATTATTCATAGAAATTTCAGTGCAAGATTTACTGAAAGTGTGAAATTTACCAATAAAGGAAGCAAAAACTTTGACTGGAAGTGTTTTCAGTTTCTTGCATTGAATTATTTCTAGTACCAACACCAGTGGTACCCTTTTCCTTATCCATCCTGTGTACCACTTATTAAAGAGAATTCAACATGCTATTGATTTCTTCAAAAATATAAGATCCCTCAGGGCATTTCAAAGGTTTGTCAGACTCATTTAGACCATCAATATTGGCCATAATCCTAGTGTTATTTCCCTTTGATTGTTTGTTATTTTGATCAGTGTTTTTATTTTTTATTTTAAACCAATTAGAATACCCAATTAATTTGAAGCATCCTTCTCTAGTATGACCATCCATGTCACAATATGAGCAGTGTCCCTTTTCAGTGTCATATCTTTTTTTAAAGCCTTGAGATTGGGATGAGGCTTGAGCCTTATTGAAAAGAACTAAAGATTCATTTATGGTAGGCACAACTCCTAAGGCTTTCCTTTGTGACTCGAATTTCAAGACTACAGAGTAGGACTTGTTCACAGAAGGTAAAGGATCTTGCATAAGAACCCTATCCTTGACAGGGTTAAAATAATCATTCAGACTAATGAGAAATTGCATCAATTTATTCCTGTTGTGATTCTCATCTATTTTTCTTAATCATTCCATAGATACATGGAGGAAAGATCTCATGCCAAAGGACCTTCAGTTTAGTGAAGTAAACCGAAACTGATATATTTTCTTGTGACATGGAGTTAATCTTTCTCTGCAGCTAGTATATTAAGAGGCCATTACTCTCACTGTACCTCTCAGCTAGTTCCAGCCACAGATCTGAGTAAAAGTGAAAGCCTCCAGTAACTCCTTCAAAATTGAATTTAAGATCCATGATGTGACCATATAGTCACATCGTTTCCATTTTGCAAACATATCTGAATTCTCCTTTAGAATTGAAATCATGCTAAATCCTAATTTTTGTTTAGCACCGAGCTCTATTCGAATCACTTTATTCCAGGATCTGAAGTTAGTGCCAACAAGACATGCAATAGCTAAAATCATACCTGGTGGTCTGAATTTGTAGATAGAAAGGATCTCTAGCATTCTGGTCCCGTCGCTCCTCCCTTACAGCAACCGTTTGATTTTCACGGGAAGTGACTCCAGTCCGGCCGTCCATATTCAGATAATCCTTGCAATGGAAGAAAGGAAGAAAGCAAACAAGATCTGAGAAAGAAATGATATAAATCAAGAAATTTCATCTAACATGCTCTGATACAATGTACAAAACCAACCAAGAGAAAGAAAACTAATTCTTGCATTATGATCTTGAGAACAAGAGAAAGAGAGGTATTTATATGTACAAGAAAGGCAACCCTAAAGACGTGACTAAGGCTTAATAGAAAGCAAATAAATAAAACAACAAATTAAAATAACAAAATGTCATCTTACAAATATACATAAATAGAGTAAATAAAAGAATGGACACAATGTCATATTATAGTCTTTCCAGAAATTAGTGAATGCATGAGAGAAATAAAAAGAAATATGAATTGAAAAAGAGATAAAAGAAATCAAACAAAAGATTAACAAAACAAAAAAGAATTAGTAAAATGAGAGGGGAAAAGTATTAGGAAAATTATTGATTGATCAAAAATTAAATATTGCAATTGAAATATAAAACAAGTACAATTTTAACATGTTTCGATTAAATACTAATCTATATCCATAAATAACAATAAAATGTCTTTTTCATTCTATGATAATACTGTTACACACAAATATTGTAATAAACACTTAATAATTTTCATCCAATAATTTTCAAGGTTTTTGTGTAGCTCTCTCATATAAATACACATATTATATAATTTTTACCTAGTGTTTTAAGTCACTCCACTAAAATAAATAACCTTCTAGATCTCCTAGATAAAACATCTTGAGTGTAAATCTCATACCCACATTTCTGGTGTTTAAGCCACCCCTCATTAAAACAAATAACCTTTAGTTCATCTAGAGAAAATATCTCGAAAGTAAACACTACTTTCACATACTTAGTGTTTAACCCACCCCATTGAAACAAATAATCTTTAGATACTTTAGAGAAAATATCCTAAAAGCAAATCTCACTCTCACATGCTCAGTTTTTAAGTAACCCATATTAGAGTAAATAATACTCTGAACCTGAAGGAAAAATACCTAGAACTCTCCCTATCTTAGCTCCACACCTTGGACTCAAGGAAAATGTTCCCCTGGAGGGACTTTGCCTCCTTGTGTTCCTTCCCCTTGTGCTGATGGCCTTCATCCCTTACCTATTTATCGGTAAGAGAGTCCCTAGCTTTCAATGGCTATTTAAAGGGCCATATAATGAAGTAATTAAACTTCATTCAATGAATGTTGACATTTGCAACCTCTCCTCTTCTTATTTTTTTTTTCTAATAACACTTTATCATAAATTTTAAACTAAGATATCATTTAAGACCTTTACTTTGGTTTTTCAATTTTAGCTAATATTTTTTTTATAATTTTAATCAAATTAGAAATATTTTAAATAATTTTTAGCTAGGGAGCTTGTTGGGGAATAGAATATGCTTATGTGGTATGTCCAATTAGCAACAATATAATTTAAAAATTATGAACCCACATTACTAAACATAAACTATATGTTTTAACCAATTCTTTATACAAATTCACAATTTTAGCCGATTGTTTTCTCGAGTTTAACTAAAAGTTCCATACTCACCTAAATCAAATCATGTTCATGAAGTAATTTATCAAAAGGATAGTTCAATTACACAATTTCTGGATGGGACGATATTGTCAAAAATGGGTATCAACCTAGCCTAAAATTGATAGGTACTTGTTTACATATTAAGCATCGGTGGCTTAATAATGAGTAAAAATAAAATAAACTTACCCTTTGGCTAAAATAATTTATAACAGTAGATTTATTTCTAATATCTATAAGTAGCCAATTTTAAAAAAAGGGCTTATTTATAAAAATAATTTGTTAAAATTGTATCAATTTTAGTATAGAGTAAAAAGATAACTTATTTTAGTAAGGTAATAAAATATCTTTGTTCTATTTTTTGGTGTAAGATCAATGTAAAGTGCTGAATTCACCGCATCAAACTGTATTTAAGTAGTGTAACATTAAAAAATATAATATTTATCTAATAAGGCAGCTTATTCAAGTGGGTTCCATATTGAAAAAATTAATTTATATGTTAACCGAATAGCTAGGCCTTTCATATTATATATTTTTTTATTTTTTTACTAAAATTGATTAAAAAATATAAAAATTAGCTAAAATTAATAATTTACGTAAAAATTTGACTAAAATATATAATTTATTATATTATGTAATAAATGCATCCACAGTAAAGTACTATTTTATTTATTGACTTAAGCATATTTTAGCCCTCAATTGACTTTTGAGTTAACAACATTTCTAATTGGAATAAAATTATATATATATATATATATATAAAAGAATTAGCTAAAATTAAAAACATTTTTACTTTAAATTATATAGGCCCTCCATGTTGGAAAGACCAATTTAACAATTCTTTCCTCCGACTATTTACAGGACTCCACCATTAGCATGTGATTTTCTTTTCCACTTATCCTAGTGATGCTTTTGTCGGCATCCTACTCGCATATCCGTTATGACTATTTGATTTCAAATTTGGTATAGTTCTAACTAAGAATTAAAAGTGAAACAAAACTTTTGATTTTTTAATTTTTAGAAATCATACTTAATTTACAGTGCTGGTTCTTAATTTGATTCTTTTTAATTTTAATTTCAATTAAAATTTTAAATTTTGATTGTTGAAAAAGTTAAAATACTTTTACATTTATTATAAAATAATAAATAATTAACATTAAAACAATAATAAAATAACATTTCAACAATATATAGTAGTATTTATATTATATATATTTTATATAATTTTCAGTAAAAATATTATATTATTTTATGTATAGTTATTAATTATATCATTTTAATTAAAAAAATATGTGTAATTAATATATAAAAATATATTATATTATCAGATACACTTGTATAATTAAACTATAAAATAATTAATACATTTATAGTTAAAATAATATATATATAATAAATTATAATTAACTAATTAAAATATATAGTTATTTTATAATATTATTAACAACTATTTAATAGTTAAGTCAGAGAATTATATTTAAATTAATGAATAATTTAATTTATAAAATTAGTTAAATAATATTAAATATAAAAATGATATATATACACGATAAATTAAACTTCTATAAAGTTAGTTTTGAATCACTCACAAATATCTTATTTTGTTTATACTCTTACTTATTTATAGATTTTTACTATACATTATTTAACACTATAAAATTAAAATTTTGAATTGTTTTAAATAGGATCATATATATAATTTTGATAATATAATATAAGATTATATTAAAACTATATGAGATATAAAATATATTATTGAAACTATATAATAAAACTATAATATTACTAAAATTATTAGAAAAATATATACATAAACTTGATTTTTCAGTATGATTCCGATATGAATTTTAACAAAAAATCAAAATCAAAACCAAATAGATAAATAAATTCGATCAGGTCCCTATAATATTTGTTCTTTTTGGGTTTCAGTATGATTGATATGGTTCTTCAGTTAAATTTAGAATCCTAAGAATCATGCAGAGCCTTGCATCCACCTACATGCATATAATACCCGGTTAAATTTCAGTGTTGAAATTTTAAATTTCTGACAAAATCTTTATTGAAATCCTGAATATCGAAACTATAAACTTTAGAGGGGTAAAATGAGATTTTATAAAATGAATTTTAAATATTTTGAAAATGTGTTTAAAAAAATGTTTTAGAAAATTTTGAGGTGGAGGTTTGGCCGCCGAACCTCCAAATTTGATTATCAAAAGTGGCTTTTTCAGTCATTTATAAATAGACTTCAACTTGAAAATGGGAGGAAATTTCCTCCATTTTTGCGTTGAGGTAAGGTTTAGCTTTCTTTTTCGCCGAACCTCCAAATTTGATTATCAAAAGTGGCTTTTTCAGTCATTTATAAATAGACTTCAACTTGAAAATGGGAGGAAATTTCCTCCATTTTTGCGTTGAGGTAAGGTTTAGCTTTCTTTTTCAATTTTTTGGTCACTCTAACAAAAGGCAAGTGATTTCAAAAGCTTTTGTGTAGATTAAATTTTTTTTTGTTTAAGTTTTAAATCCAAGTGGACAAGTTTTTAGAATTTTCTTCCAATAATCCTCCACCTCCTCCTCTAATCTATGGTTGGTATTATTTTATTCATGAGGTAAAGTTTTAATCTTTTTTTCTTTTGTTGCTCTAAAGGGTTGGAGTAGGTTATTTCTATTTTGTAAGTTGTTCTAAATAGTTTAGCTATGCATGCAACTTTTTGAGGGTTTAAGTTCAAGGTTTGTTTATTTGAATAAATCCTTGATTTTTTTTTTATGAATGTTAAAGTTTATTATGGTTTTGTATGGTCTTAAGTTTTCTGAGATGATAAGATGTGAAATTCAGCTCTTGCATGGATAGTTGGGTGAGTTTTTAAGTTGTGGCAAAAGGCAGAATCGGATTCTGTTGAACCTGCCCGTGAAGGCTGCCACCTTCAGCAATCTAACCTGCTTCCGAAAGTTGGGACTTTCGGGTCTATAAGGGACTTTAGACCGCCGAACCTGTCACCAAAAGTTCCCTATCCAATTGATTCCAGTATGTTTTCTACATGTTTTGTCATATGCTTTTAGAGGTGTCTTGGAGTAGTTATAAAAGTTATAAAAGTTATGTTTGGTTTCTCATTTAAGTCCGTCTATATAGGATCGGACTTAGAAGACCGTAGAGGCCAGTAGTAAGGTAACTACTTCAGAGAAAGGCTTGTGTCCATAAGAGATGAGTAGAACTAAACTAAATTCTTATTTTAATTAAATCAAACATTTTCAGTATGTTCATGCATCACGAATGTCATGTATATTTGAATAGGTTATTTTGCATTAAATTCACGAATATGATGTATTGCATATTTAATTGTTATTGTGGAAGGATGTTGGATGACCCACTAGTCCTCAAGTATGATGTGATATGTTATGTATGACAGATATGGAAGTTTAGGTCAAGGTCTATTCTATGCCCATGGTATTATATAAGAGAAAGACCAGGGTGCTCATTCTGCTCCCCTAGTATTATGAATATGTTATGTTGAAGAAGAAGTCCTGAAGAGCACCCGTTGTGAATCGGACACTATCGGACACTATGCCCATGGCAGTTTGATGTTGATGCATTGCATAAGGGGAAGGAGAATTCATACATGTTTACTTGGAATCGGAAGAAGATTAATTTTTTCTTCTGGTTCTGCGAAACATTCTAAAATGGAAAGGAAAACTGTTGTTGATGTTTCTATAGGGGTGCAAATGCTATCAGGCGCAGTTAAGAAATCTAGAGGTACAATGGCTTTATTGGTGAGAGTAAAAGGTGCAGTGGAGAATGCACCATCTTTACCACCACCCGTCAAAGAGTTGTTGAAGGAGTTTCCTAGGGTAATGGAGGAACCCTCAAAGCTTACACCTTTGCGAGATATTCAACATCGGATTGATTTCATTCCTAGATTAAAATTACCAAATTTACCTCATTACAATATGAGTCCAAAGGAGAGTGAAATCCTCAAAGAACAAGTTGAATAGTTATTGAAGAAGGGGCATATTCGGGAGAGCATTAGCCCCCTGCAGAGTCCCTGCCTTACTAGTTCCAAAGAAAGATGGAACTTGGAGAATGTACGTGGATAGTAGAGCCATCAACAAAATTACGGTTTAGTATTGATTTTCTATTCCTCTGTTGGATGATATATTGGATCAGTTATCAGGGTCTCAACTCTTCTATAAGATCATCATTAAATGGCTGGTTATGCCGTTTAGTTTGATGAATCCACCTAGCATGTTCATGCGACTTATGAATCAGGTTTTGCATCCTTTATTATGCAAATTCGTGGCTGTTTATTTTGATGACATCTTGATTTTTAGTCGCCACGAAAAAGAACATTTACAGCACCTCCATCAAGTCATGACAACCTTACAAGAAAGTGAGCTGGTTATTAATTTAAAAAAATACATCTATATGACGGCGCATTCTGTTTCTTGGATTTATTATTAGTGCAAAAGGGATACATGTTGAGGAAAAGAAGGTAGAAGCAATATAGAACTAGCCCATTCCCAAAACTATTTTAGAAGTTCTTAGCTTTCATGGACTTGCTACTTTCTATCGGCAATTTATCAGAAATTTCAACAGCATCGTTGCCCCTATCACAGACTGTTTGAAGAAAGAGAGTGCAAAAATTTACTTGAACTAACACTGCCAATAAGAGCTTTGAAGAGATTAAAGATAAGCTTACTTCTATCCCTATTCTTGCTTTACCCGATTTTGATGAACTGTTTGATGTTGAATGTGATGCTTATGGAGTTGGGATTGGCAGTGTGTTATCGCATTCTAATAGGCCTATCGCCTTTTTCAGTGAGAAATTGACTAATGCTAGGAAGAAGTGGTCTACTTATGAGCAGAAATTATATGCAGTATTCCGAGCCTTTTAAACTTAGGAACAGTATTTGATGGGGCGGGAGTTTATTATTCACACAGATCATCAATCTTTGATTCACTTTAAAACTAAAAAATATGTGAATAAAATGCATACTTGATAAGCAGTTTATTTTGGAACTTTTCATTATCTCATAAAATATAAGGCTGGGCATAGTAATAAGGTAGCAGACGCTTTGAGCAGGAGGGCTACTCTGTTGATTATAGTTAGTCAGAAAGTCGTGGGTTTTGAATTTTTGAAGGATTTGTATGCTGTAAATGATGATTTTGCTGATATATGGGCGAAGGTCCAAGCTCACCAGCCTGCTGATGGGTCTTGATATGTGATGTTTTTCTTTTTAAAGAGAATAGGTTATGCATTCCTCGCTCTTCTCTGCGAGAAAAATTGATTTGAGAGGTCAATAGAGGAGGTTTGAGTGGTCATTTGGAGCGTGATAAGACTATTGCTGGTTTAGAGGAGCATTTTTATTAGTCACAATTAAAAAAGGATAAAGGTCGAATGGTCTAGAAGTGTCTAGATTCTCAAACTCATAAGGGTCATTCGCAGAATACGGGCTTATATATCCCATTGCCTATTCCAGAATATTCTTAGGAGGACTTGTTTATAGATTTTGTTCTTGGCCTTCCACATACTCAACATGGATTTGGTTCCATTTTTGTTGTTATTGACGTTTTAATGCTTGAGTATGGGTAGATATGCATGTTAGGGTTTATGTGGATTTTATGCCCAATGTATATTTATGTGATGTTTGTGTTGGGGTTTGAGTTAGTTTATGCCCCTTTATGCATGTGGAAATGTGTATGCATGTTTGGGAGAGAGCATATAAGGTTTTGGGTTGTTTTGGGTGTTTGGAAGGTTTGGAAGGCTTGTATGCATAAGAGGTTGAGTTCTGGATGAACTCAGATTCGGCCGCCGAAGGTAGCTTCGGCCGCCGAACCTGCCTGTGGATGCATGGTTTGACCGCCTAACCTTGCCCCCGAAAGTTGAGTTTCGGATCTGGAGCAGACTTTCGGCCGCCGAAGGTGCCGCCGAAAGTGCCTGACTTTCAGATCTGGAGAGAGGCTTCGGCCACCGAAAGTGCCCCTGAACCTGCATGGCTTTCGGCTCTGGAAGGGACCTTCGGCCGCCGAAAGTGCCCTGTCCAGCCCTTTCATGGTTGTTTTCTATGCATGTTTTAAGGTTGTTTTAGGGGATTTTTGGGGAGTTGTTTATGAGTTATTTAGAGTGTGTTTGGCACCTCATTCGAGTCCACCTGTATAGGATCGGACCCGAGGGACCGAGGAGGCCAGCAGTGTTAGCTGTTGTAAAGTCAGTCCAGCGTCTGCCAGAGGTGAGTAGAACAGAACTATGCTTTTAAATTAATGAAACTTTTAGCATGATCATGCATCACGAATGCCATGTTATTATAGGTTGTTTGCATTAGAATTCATGAATATGTTGCATTGCATAATATGATGATGATGTGGATGGATATTGGATGATCCTTAGCCCTCAATATGAGATGAGATGACATGATATGATATGATACGGTATGAAAGTCCAGTGGGACCCATTCTACGTTCGCTGGCACAGTATAAGAGAAAAGACCAGGACCCATTCTACGTTCTGGCACCTTGAAATGTTATGTTTAAGTGAAAGACCAAGACCCATTCTATGTTCTGGCACGATTAGATATGTAGAGGGCTATAGGTGACAAGTCCATCCTTGATGTGATTTGCTGTGATGTGATGCATTTCAAGATGGCATGTTTTACTTAACAGTTTTTAGTTCTGCTCACTGGGCTCTTGTAGCTCACCCCATTCCCTTAATCCCCTAGGTTTGCAAGTGCGGGCTAGACCAGGAAGTCACCAGGATTAGAAGTCATGTTTTATGTAATAGCTAGATGTGGACATGTATTGTAAAATGTTATAATATGTTGTAATATAAAGAATTGTATTGATGATAGAATTGTGATTGGTCCTAGTGTATGTTAATCCCCTTTCGGTACATGATCTTTTTAATGAAATGTTTTAATGATGTTTATGTAAACTAAGCTTAAGGTATGATATGTCACCCCATTGGAGCATTTGATGAGGGCTCCAGTGTGGGGTTTATGATTATGAGTTGTGCATGCACAGGGTAAGCTTGGTGAATGAAAGAAAAAGTTTAAAATTTTTATGTATATGTTTGATCATGTATGGGATTTAACAGGTATACAGGAGGTATGTTAGGCTTGCTACGGGTCCCGGCGGCCTTAAGCCGATCTGGATCCTAGCGCCGGTAGCGGTCCGATTTCCGGGCCGTTACAGATTAGTATCAGAGCCCTAGGTTCATATGGTCGGACCTATAGTGTGTCGGGCTCATAGAGGTTATAGAAGGGCAAGCACAATAGGAAAAAAAATCATGTCCACTAGGATAGGATGTAGAGTCCTGTCTTCTATGAATGATGATGTGAAATGCCATGATTTTATGCATGTGCATTAATGTTATGCTATGTATGTGATGCAGGTTCATGTGTTTCCACATGAACCTTATGATGCTAATGATTGTTTGTATGCTTGCGTGTTATTCTTCAGAGGAGTCAGGATGCGAAGCACTCGTCGATCTGTGGAATCGACTGGAGTTCCGTCTGAGAGGGAAGGTATGGACACCTTTCCCCCTGCTCTGCCAAGAGCGCAGTCGTGTAGAGTCGGCAGATGGGGAACATCAAGGGACCCTAAAAGGTCTTTTGATGTGAGCAGAGAAGGAATGGATCTAAGGAGAATGTCAGCTGATGTGAGAGAAGGAGAGAGGGAGGTTCAGAGGAGAGATGGAGGTCTAGACGTGAGCATGCTTGAAAAAGGCATGGGAGAGTCTCAAGAAGACGCTCAGACTCAGGATTCCAGAATTTCGAGTTCAGGAGGGATTGATCCCTCCACTAGGAGTACAACCGCCTCAAGAGGAATAAAGTGGGGGAAAACCCCTAAGAAGGGGGACAGAGGTCTCAGAAGATCAAAGAAGAGTAAGTTCTGGAAGAGGTTGAAGGCTAGTCTGGGTTTTAGTGGTGGCTCAAGCTCTGGCTCAGGCAGTTCAAGATGCATGAGGTGTGGAAGGCCGCACAAGGGAGTCTGCCGTTATGGGACCAATCTATGTTATAGGTGCGGGCAGGAGGGACACATAGCACGTGAGTGTCCCACTGTGCCCTGGTTGGCACAGTCCTAGCAAGCAGCTTCAGGTAGAGCAACTCAGCCAGTAGCTCCAGCCATGTTGCAGGTTAGAGGCGGCGGGAGAGGGTCAGCCCCTTATTCCTCAGGTTCCCGTGGAGAAGGTCCGTCAGCTCCAGCTCGGATCTTCACCCAAGCTCAACAGGAGGCAAACACATCGAACACAGTGGTGCCAGGTACGCTCACTTTTGATTGTTCTGATGTGTATGCTTTTGTGAACCCTAGTGTTCCTCTTTCTTTAGTTGCTCCGTGAGCCGTAGAGGGGTTGGGTTGATAACTTCTAGGCTAGAGTGTCCTCTCGGGGTCAGTGGACCCGAGTGTGATCCATCTGTGGCAGAGTTAATCTGCCGGTTCAGTCCAGTATCAGTTGACGGTAGATACCTTCCACCCGACCTTGAGGTCCTAGACTTGACTGTCTGGACGTCATTCTAGGGATGGATTGGTTTTTTTTCTACTCGTGGTGCTATCTTGGTCTGCAGAGACAAGGTAGTCAAGTTCAGAGGTCTGGATGGGTCAGAGGTAGTCTTCTGAGGGGACACAGCAGAGATGCCTAGAGGTTTGATGTCAGCCTGTCAGGCTCGTAGGTTGCATAGGAGGGGTTGTCAGAGGGTTCTAGCTCTTGTTAAAGAGTTTAGCAGTCGGGTCAGGGAACCAGCCTCAGTGTTTTTGGTCAGTAAGTTTTTAGATGTCTTTCCAGACGAGCTGCCAGGTTTACCACCTGCTAGGGAGATAGAGTTTGAAATAGAGTTGATGCCGGGAACCAGACCGATCTCTATCCCTCCCTACAGCATGGCACCAACTGAGTTAAAAGAATTGAAAGAACAGTTGCAAGAGTTGGTAGACAAGGGTTTCATCCGACCGAGTACCTCACCTTGGGGTGCTCCAGTGCTGTTTGTGAGAAAGAAAGATGGATCCCTCAGACTTTGTATCGACTACAGACAGTTGAACAAAGTCACTACCAAGAACAAGTATCTGTTGCCTAGGATTAATGATCTATTTGACCAGCTAGCAGGAGCAGGTTGTTTCTCCAAGATAGATCTGAGATCCGGGTATCACCAGCTGAGGTTAAGAGAAGAAGATGTGCCAAAGACGGCGTTCAGAACCAGATATGGGCATTATGAGTTCCTAGTGACGCCGTTTGGGTTAACCAATACCCCTGCAGCATTCATGGATCTCATGAATGGAGTGTTTAGCCAGTATCTGGATCACTTTGTTATTGTCTTCATAGATGATATCCTAGTGTATTCCAGAAACGCAGAGGAGCATGCCCATCATCTGAGGACAGTTTTGTAGACCTTGAGAGAACACGGCTTGTATGCCAAGTTCTCCAAGTATGAGTTCTGATTGAGGAGCATTTCATTCTTGGGGCATGTTGTATCAGAAAATGGAATAGAAGTGGATCCCAAGAAGGTGGAAGCTGTAGCTAACTGGCCTAGACCCACTACAGTGACAGAGATCAAGAGCTTTTTGGGTTTGGCAGGTTACTACAGGAGGTTCGTTCAGAACTTCTCTAAGATCGCAACTCCTTTGACCAGATTAACCAGAAAGAATCGGAAGTTTATGTGGACTGATCAGTGAGAGGAAAGCTTTGAAGAACTGAAGAGAAGGTTAACTTCAGCACCGGTGTTAGCTCTGCCTAACAGTAATGAGGACTTCACAGTGTATTGCGATGTGTTCCGTGTAGGACTGGGTTGTGTGTTGATGCAGAATGAAAGGGTGATAGCTTATGCTTCTAGACAGCTTAAGAAGCACGAGTTGAATTACCCTACACATGACCTAGAGATGACAGCTGTAATCTTTGCACTCAAGATGTGGAGGCACTACCTTTATGGGGTTAAATGTGAGATCTTCACAAATCATAAAAGCCTGCCGTACATCCTGAGTCAGAGAGAGTTAAACTTGAGGCAGAGAAGATGGGTAGAACTGCTTAGTGACTATGATTGCAAGATTCAGTACCATCCGAGTAAGGCGAATGATGTGACAGACGCCCTAAGCCGGAAATCACTTGGCAGTTTGTTCCATATCACAGCAGAGAGGAGACCGGTAGTGAGAGAGTTCTACAAGCTCATTAATAAAGGTTTACAGTTGGAGTTGTCTGGTACAGGCGCTTTGATAGCCCAGATGAGAGTGACACATGTGTTTCTAGAGCAGGTGGTTTAGAAACAGCATGAGGACCCAGAGTTAGTGAAGATTGCCAGGACTGTTCAGTCAGGCAAGAATGAAGAGTTCAGATTTGACAGCAAGGGGATCCTCTGCTATGGGAACAGATGGTGTGTGCCAGATAACGTGGGTCTGAAGGGAGACATTATAAGAGAAGCTCATAATGCCAAATACCATGTTCACCCTGGAGCCACCAAAATGTACCAGGATCTGAAAAGAGTCTATTGGTGGCCAGCTATGAAAAGAGAAGTGGCACAGTTCGTGTCAGCTTGCGAAGTATGTCAGAGGGTGAAGCTGGAACATCAGAAGCCGGCTGGAATGCTTAACCCACTGCCGATTCCAGAGTGCAAATGGGAGAATATCGCTATGGACTTTGTGGTGGGGTTACCGGCAGCATCCAACAGATTAGACTCCATATGGGTGATTGTGGACAGACTGACCAAATCTGCTCACTTCATCCCTGTCAGGAGTGGCTATTCTGTGGATAAATTGGCACAGGTATATGTTGATGAAGTTGTTAGGTTGCATGGGGCTCCTGTTTCAATAGTGTCTGATAAAGGACCCCAGTTCACCTCCAGATTTTAGCGGAGTCTGCAGAATGCTATGGGCACCAGGCTAGACTTCAGTACTGCTTTCCATCCTCAGACTGACGGACAATCAGAGAGGACCATCCAGACAATTGAAGATATGCTCAGAATGTGTGTGCTAGATTTTGGCAGTTCTTGGAGGCAGCATCTACCTTTGGTGGAGTTTGCCTACAATAACAGCTATCATGCTAGCATAGGGATGGCTCCATAAGAAGCTTTATATGGAATGAAGTGCAGGTCACCTGTCTGCTGGGAGGAAGTGGGAGAAAGGGCTTTGGCAGGGCCTAAGCTAGTGGAGATCACCAGCAGAGTAGTACCAATTATCAGAGAAAGGATCAGAGTAGCGCAGTGGAAGCGTGTTGAGTTTCAGGAGGAAGTTGGGGTATTGCTAAGGTGTCTCCTATGAAGAGGGTGTTTTGTTAAGGGAAGAAGGGTGAACTAGCTCCAAGATACATCAAACCCTTTGGAGTCCTACAAAGGATTAGGGGATGTATCCTACAAGTTAGATTTACCTACTTCCATGGATAGAATCCATTCGGATTTCTATGTTCCCTTATTATGGAGGTTCGTGTCAGATCCAAGTAAGGTTCTTAAAGGACCAAAGGTGGAGATCTTGGAGGGTCTCACCTATGTTGAGCAACCAGTGCGGATCATTGACACACAAGTCAGAAAGAAAAGGAACAAGAAAATTCCGATGGTGAAAGTCCTTTGGGATCACCAGTGTGGGCAAGTTCGCTTGGGAGAACTGGGAGTCTATACTCCAGCAGTACCCGTGTCTCTCTTTTAGGAGAGAGGTTTTAGGTTTTTGCTTGCTTGTTTATGTATGCTTGATGCTATGATTTGTGAATGCCTGTTTGTTTGAACATTCGGGGACGAATGTTCTTAAAGGGGGGAAGAATGTAATACCCGGCTAGACTCCGGCACCAGAATTCCGACCGTCCGGCGGAATCCTGGATGTTGGAACTCTCTAGAAGGATAAAACATGTGTTTTCTAAAATGTTTTCACTAGATTTTATGGTTTTAATGGAAAAGAAATTGAGTTTTGAAAGATTAGGCCAAGGAGGAAGGACCCAGGTTCGGCCGCCGAACCTTAAGTTTGGCCGCCGAACATGAGGCTGTTTCGGGGGTGCTTTAGGCCTCTGAAGGCTTTGAGGGCAGAAACCAGGTTCGGCCGCCGAACCTCAAGTTCAACCGCCGAACATGGGGCTGTTTAGGAGACACGTTAGGCTTCTGAAAGTGGCTTCCTTTCGGCCGCCGAACCCCAGGTTTGGCCGCCGAACATGGTGAAGTTTTGGCAGCAGCTTTGGCCGCCGAAGGAGGTTTAGCCGGTCACCTATAAAAGGCCTTCAGATTGAAAATGGACGAATTTTCTCCCCATTCTCGAGCTCAAGTGTGTTCATGTCCTCCTTTGGTCGTTTTCATGCTTTTTCTTCAAATCCCTCAAGTTTTCATGAGTTGTGTCCTTGTTTTGAAGAGTTCTAAGCTTAAATCAAGTTTTGGGAGCTTGGAGACCCAAGGAGTTTGTTTCCTCCCATCTCCAAGTTAGGATCGCACCAACCCTCGATCTTCAAGAAGTAAGTGTAGATCCTTGCCACCTTTTATGTTTTTAATGAGTTTTAAGTAAGTTTAAGGAAGTTTTAATGCTTGAGTATGGGTAGATATGTATGTTAGGGTTTATGTGGGTTTTATGCCCAATGTATGTTTATGTGATGTTTGTGTTGGGATTTGAGTTAGTTTATGTCCCTTTATGCATGTGGGAGTGTGTATGCATGTTTGGGAGAGAGCATATAAGGTTTTGGGTTATTTTGGGTGTTTGGAAGGTTTGGAAGGCTTGTATGCATAAGAGGCTGAGTTTTGGATGAACTCAGGTTCGGCTGCCGAAGGTAGTTTCGGCCGCCGAACCTGCCTGTGGATGCATGATTTGGCCGCCTAACCTTGCCTCCGAAAGTTGAGTTTCAAATCTGGAGCAGACTTTCGGCCGCCGAAGGTGCCGCCGAAAGTGCCTGACTTTCGGATCTGAAGATAGGCTTTGGCCGCCGAAAGTGCCCCCGAACCTGCATGGCTTTCGGCTTTGGAAGGGACCTTCGGTCGCCGAAAGTGCCGCCGAAAGTGCCCTGTCCAGCCCTTTCATGGTTGTTTTCTATGCATGTTTTGAGGTTGTTTTAGGGGGTTTTTGGGGAGTTGTTTATGAGTTGTTTAGAGTGTGTTTGGCACCTCATTCGAGTCCACCTGTGTAGGATCGGACCCGAGGGACCGAAGAGGCCAGCAGTGTTAGCTGTTGCAAAGTCAGTCCAGCGTCTGCCAGAGGTGAGTAGAACAGAACTATGCTTTTAAATTAATGAAACTTTTAGCATGATCATGCATCACGAATGCCATGTTATTATAGGTTGTTTGCATTAGAATTCACGAATATGTTGCATTGCATAATATGATGATGATGTGGATGGATATTGGATGATCCTTAGCCCTCAATATGAGATGAGATGACATGATATGATATGATACGGTATGAATGTCCAGTGGGACCCATTCTACGTTCGCTGGCACAGTATAAGAGAAAAGACCAGGACCCATTCTACGTTCTGGCACCTTGGAATGTTATGTTTAAGTGAAAGACCAGGACCCATTCTACGTTCTGGCACGATTAGATATGTAGAGGACTATAGGTGACAAGTCCATCCTTGATGTGATTTGCTGTGATGTGATGCATTTCATGATGGCATGTTTTACTTAACAGTTTTTAGTTATGCTCACTAGGCTCTAGTAGCTCACCCCATTCCCTTAATCCCCCAGGTTTGCAGGTGTGGGCTAGACTAGGAAGTCACTAGGATTAGAAGTCAAGTTTTATGTAATAGCTAGATGTGGACATGTATTGTAAAATGTTATAATATGTTGTAATGTAAAGAATTGTATTGAGGATAGAATTGTGCTTGGCCCTAGTGTATGTTAATCCCCTTTCGGTACATGATCTTTTTAATAAAATGTTTTAATGATGTTTATGTAAACCAAGCTTAAGGTATGATATGTCACCCCATTGGAGCATTTGATGAGGGCTCCAGTGTGGGGTTTATGATTATGAGTTGTGCATGCACAGGGTAAGCTTGGTGAATGAAAGAAAAAGTTTAAAATTTTTATGTATATGTTTGATCATGTATGGGATTTAACAGGTATACAGGAGGTATGTTAGGCTTGCTACGGGTCCCGGCGGCCTTAAGCCGATCTGGATCCTAGCGCCGGTAGCAGTCCGGTTTCCGGGTCGTTACAACACTCTTGGCAATCTTCTGCGTAGCATCTGTAGTGATAAGAAAACTGCTTGGGATCTTGCTCTTGCCCAAGCAGAATTTGCTTACAACAGTTTTGTCCACAACTCTACAAAGATGTCACCCTCTGCAATTGTGTATAGGAAAATTCCTGCGCATATAGTTGATCTTATTGCCCTTCCTATAGGTTTTCATAATAGTATTGCAACAAATAACTTGGCAAATCAGCATGTGGATGTTTTCAAACAAGTACAACAATGCCTTACGGAAACCAATGACAAGTGTAAAGTTGTAGCTGATAAATATAGGCGTTTCAAGTCCTTTAATGTCAGTGATCAAGTTATGTGTATTTGTGCAAAGACGTGGTGGAGGACAGAAAAAATTTGACCCAAAGAAGATTGGTCCATTTTAGATTATGCAAAATATTAATGACAATGTCTATGTTCTTGACCTCTCAAATTATATAAAAATTTCCAAGACGTTTAACGTGGCAGATCTATTTCAGTATTATCCTGCTGATAACATCTCAAGGTCAATTTCTTTACAAGTGGAAGGGAATGAAGCAGAGCAATTACCCTTAGACTTTATGGCAGACTTGGACTGGGTATAACTTCTGCTGCCGATGTCCGTTGGAGGTCCATGATAACTTTTCGAAAAGGGAATTTCGAGACGCATGACTTTCAAAAGTGTGACTATTGTAAATGATAGATAAGGGGTCAATTTTGCATCGTTTAAGGGGTCAGTTTTATATTTTTTATTATTTTTTTAAATTTTTTCATAACTTTTAAGGTTTTGCTATTATAAATAGCTTTTTTTTTTTTTTTGCTATTTGAGACATTTTTCAACTTTCAAAAATTCAATAAGAGATTTCGACCTCTATCCATCCATTTTTTAAATTTCGTCTTAACTAAACATTATTGATTAAAATTTCTAACAGAGTCTAATAAGACCTATTTCATCTAAGTTTCATCATCAACATGTCTCTAAGTTGAATATGTTATGTCTATCATATTCAACTCGAGGGGATATAGAAATAAGAGTTGTTTAATTTATTTTGTATTACTATTATAAATGATATACAGGTTACTTTTGTTGTTCTAGTTACTAAGACTATAAATACTAGATGGCTGGTTATATTGAGACTACTAATTTATTTTTCTGAGTTTAATGAAGCTTCAATTTTTCTCCCTCTCCTTCTAGATCCTTCTCCACTCTTTCTACAAATTCCATTTCATAATCTTCGTTTAATTTATATTTCATGCAATCAAGGCAAATATACATTGCATAGCAATTCCCATTTGTCATTTGATTTAGAAGTCAGCACATCTAAGCCATTATCCAGTCAAACTATTTTTCAACCAAACAGAACTATTAGATATCAATTTATACAAATAAAATATAAATTAAATAAAAAAAATTATAATATCAATTGATTGTGATTAAAATTTAAACTAGTAAAAAATCAATAATAGATTCCTATTCCATAAAAAATAATATAAATTTTCTGTTGTTAATTAATGCTATAAATTTATACCTTGCTAATTAAAGATGAATTAACGGCAGACTCCTCCATAAAAAATAATATTTAATTTCAGAAAAATATGGATTTATCTGTATTTTTTGTTATTAAGAAGAAAAAAATCTCAAATAAAAAATTTCTTAAAAAATATAGATTTATCCATTTGTTAATAACACTGACGTATTTTACAATGGATATTAGTAAAAAAATTGACAGCGAAATTTCCATTTAAATCTGTTTATAATAATAAATATTATTATAATATAGAGTAAAATTTTTTAATATTATTTTAGTCAAATTTTGATTTTTATAAAAAAATATAAAAAATTATTTATATAAAAAAAAATTGATCCATTTCGAATTATTTAAATTACTACTATTTTTTATAATAACCTCAATATCAATTTTTTTAAGTCCCATAAAATATAAAATTTTCAAGTCTTATATGGAGTTAATTTTATAAAATAATAAGTTTTAGTTGACTAAAAGTAATTTTAAAGTTAAAGAATAATTTTATTTTAATTAATTTATTAATATTAATTTTTTGATAATTTTTCAGTATTAAGATTTTTCTATTTCCGCCTAATATTGTTTTATCAAGTCCAACAATGACTTTATTTTGTAACATAATAACTTTAATTAATCAAAGCTAGATTTATTTTATTTAAGTTATTGTATTAATTTTGATAATTAAAATAATTATTAAAATGGAATTTATAAGACTTGATTATTATTCGACATTACACAATTGAGTAGCAAATATGATGAAGCCAACTGATATACCTTTCCTTGGTCACACACACATTATTGCATTTTTGTGATCTACATATGAATCAACAAACTATACTCTTTTGAGTATTATTATAAATGAAATTAATAGTACAATTAATAAGAGTTATAATTTTAATTACAAAAATATTTAAGTATAAGTATTTCAAATACTACACATATAGTTTGTACATTTAAGTATTGATTAAAACTTAACTTACTTAGAGTCAATATTAACCTCTACCTGATTATGTTAATTTACTGTTATTACAGTAAAATTATTATAGTTACTACAACAATCAATACTTCTGAAAAAGTATATATATAAAATATAATAAATCAAATTAAATAATTAATAATAATAAATATATATAATTACTACTATTTTTTTTAAATTAAAAAAATATTAAAACATTTTATATATATCTACTTTGGTATTTTTATATTACTATATATTACTATAAAAATTAAGTAGATATTTTTATATTATCATAAAAATTTATTTTTTTTACAAAATTACAGTTTACACTAAAACTCAAATAATAAATTCATATTTTAAAAATATTAGTTACACATACTCACTTAAATTTTAAAAAAAAATAATTAAAAAATAATTAATTTAAAAGAAATTAAGAAGTTATTTCATTGTTTAAATAATATAATATTTTTAATTGTAACATTATATTTATTTCATAAATAATGATCATAAATATATTAAAAATATAAAATTAGATAGAAAGAGAAAAAATTTCATAATGAGTAAAATAAATAAATATATTAATTTTTTATTGTATAAAGAAAATATTAATTTTAAATAATTTAATAAAAATTAGTTTATCGACTATAATAAAATAAAAAAAATTAATATTTAATTCCTTAATATTACTATCATTAATCACTTAATTCCTTATTTTTATAAATTTATTAAAATATCTTTATTTTTTTCTCTTTTATTATTTTTATTTTTTTTAATAAATTCATTTATTTAATCTCTAAATATTATTATTATTAATAAGTCAATATCTATATTTTTAAAAATTTATTAAAATATTTTTTTCTCTATCAACAAAATAGTTCTTTAAAAAAAAAAAGCCAAGAAAATAAAAAAAAAGAGAATAATTTAATTTTTTATTATATTTTTAGCAGCAAAAATACATAAAATTAAATAGAATTATTTTATCGACAAAAAGAAGATAAAAATATTTTAATAAATTTTATAAAATCAAGATACTGACTTGTTAATAATAATAATACATAGGAATTAAATAATAAATTTCTTTTAAAATAATAATTTAAAATTAAATAATAATTTATAAATATTAAAAAAATTTAAAATTTTTATTATAAGACATTTAAACAAATCAATAATATCAAATAAAATACTAATATTCACGGCATATCAACCATCATATTAATAATTTTCAATTTCAATTTGACCATAACTAAAATTAATACCAAAATTTTAAATTAAACTAAAACTAATAAGAAAAAAAATTCGATTATAATGTACAAAAGTTAAAATTTTGAATTTTTTAAACATTTAAGCCTAATATTAATAACAATACTTCTCAAACATTTTATTTTTTAAAAAAATAATATAATCACAGTTCACAAAATTATATTATGAATTTTATCTAGAAATAAAACCAATCATATAATATTAGAAAGAAAAAAAAGCATACAATATTAATGATTTTGGACCAATAGCGATCATACATATAGAAGAAAATATCTATATTAACAAAATCATAAAAAATTAAAATTAAAAAAATATAAAATTAAATGTGATATAATGTAATTTTATATCTATAATCATAATATATAACTATCTTGTAAAATTTTTAGTGACACAAATAATGTATAACATTATTTCCTTCATTTACCATGATTTATTTTTCCTAAAAAAATTTAAATGAATTCATATAAAATTATACAACTAAAAATTATTTAAATTAAAAATAATTAAATTATTTCATCCTAAATAAAAGACTATAAAAAAAGAAATTAATTAAATTAGATTATTATGAAATTGTTACAAAATCCTAATTAATGGAGGGATTTAAAATTAAGAAAAAAATATATAAATAAATTAATTATGAGTATGAACGAGGATAGAGAATGCACATTAAGGAAACAAAAGTTTCAAAGTAACAATCTCTGAGGTAACTTTTTAACAAGAAATCAAATTTTAAGCGGCTAAATACCTTTCTTTTTTCTATTATTTCATATTAATCCATTAAACACTTAAATTATAATTAAATATTATAAAATTTTAATAATTAAATAATAATCAATCGTATTATTGATAATTTATAAAAAAAAAAGAAGAAATAAATCAACTCATTACTAACTGTCCTTAAAATTTTATTAATTGAACTAAATTTCATAAAATGATCATTTAACTTTACCACTTTATAATACTTCATAGTATATTTAGAAAAAACTTTACCCCTTTATAAACTTCACAGTATAATTAGAAAAATTACAAAGTACAATCAATAATATGTATAATTATTTTTTTCTTTTTTCTAATAAATTATTGATAACATAATTAATTCATATTTAATGATTATAATTTTATAAATTCAAAATATTGAATTCAATGAATTAATCCCAATTAATTCAAAATATTGAATTCAATGAATTAATCCCAATTAATATAAAGATATAAATATATATCCAGTCAATTTTAATTTCCAAACGTACCAAACCTAAGCTTACGAAATTCAGATCACATTCGAAATAAGCCAAACTTCAATTATACTCGAGCTCAAAAAAAATTTTCCACAAGCCAAGCTTAAAATCTTGAAAGCTTCGGCTCGGATTAATTTGTTCACCTCCCAACTTTCCATCTTTCCTTTCTATAAAAGATATGGGGAACCAATAGTAGAACATAAACAAATTTCCATTATATATTATGAGAACAACTTCATAACATTGTTATAATATTTTCCACAAAATGTTAAGAAACCGGTAAGTCAACCTTTTTCCCCATCGTTCATCATCATAATGTCAATTTTGACTTTAGTATAACAAAATTAATCCCCCCCTTCCCACCTAAAAAAAAAAAGAAAGAAAGAACAAGAATTGAAAACGTGCAGGAAAGGAAAACTTTAAAAGAAAAGGACATCATAAGGTAAGCCGCTTTATTTTCAATCCAGATATCCTGCCTTAGAACATAAGATCAATATGGATGTTGAGAGAATTTCTGTTTTTTGATAGATGTTGAGAGAAAATTTCTGTTTTTTTGTTTTTTGATAAGCGAAAGAAAATCTTTCCAAGACACCGAAACAAGAGTGAGCTCCTAATACCTTGTCATGGGATCCACGCTATTCAATCTGCTGCTTGTTTGAGCTCCTACTGATAAGAAGATGCTTCTAGGCAACATATTCAGAATATCAGTAAAACGGCCTCTTTCCTTCTCTGAGATGCAGAAAGATGGTCCTGCAAATTTAACATTATGACATTAGAAAGACCCGAAGCTCCAATACGTTTCTTTAATGAAGCTTATAAATACTTTCAATTGCTAACCAAAATGAAATGACACTCCAGCAATGAAAAGTTAGAAGTTCTCTTCCATTTTTGAGTACTTGTGACCAGGAAGGAAATTTATTTTCTACCAGGAAGACGTACCATAACTAGGAAAGACTGTGAGAATGAAATATAAGAGGGTAGGTACAGCAAAATCCACTGCTCCAACACTGCACAAGAAAGAGGATATGCATATTATTTTTCAAACGCTAATAGTTACCAGGACACTCAAATGAATTTCTGGTAAACTGCATATAAAACCAAAAGCCTATAAGTCTGCTCAAAGTTTGGGACCAAATGTACAAATACCAGATTTAAGTACTCATCCAAGACTAGTTTGAGAAAGTACATACAATACATGTTTTAACTATTCTGGTTGTATTAATTTTCCTGTTATAATCGAATTGCATTGGTTCTCCAATTGGTGGATTGCCTGGTTTGTTTATGCCTCGTCGCCTAATGCAGGTGAAGCACTGGCACTTCTGGAAACTATATTGAATGCAGGAGGCATGCGAGCTCTTTCTATTGTTGCTCCTGAGGAGTTGTTCTATCTTTGTACTTTGATGACCACCAGGCCTTGTAATGCAATTCTCTTTTAAAGCTCAAAAAAAAAATAAGAAAAAAAAAATACTCTAATATACCAGATAGCCTTATGTGCTACCCTAATTATGGGAGTGAATGGCAAAATAAAAAGATCATGTAGATACATATTAAAAATAACTACTCAAGTTAGACAATGTAACAAAAATACTAAACTTCTCTCTGAAATATATGATAATCAAAATAACAATTATTACATTATTTTATTATTTTTTTAATACATGAACTGATAGAAATCTTTGCAAATAAAATTGAATATCATTTTTATGACTATCAAGAGAAATCTTTTACACAGATGAGAATATCTTCAAATTTCTTGAAGTTTATTGCCACGGACTAGGCAATCTTATGTACAGATACAAAGATTAAAAAGTTTACAAACAAAAAAGCTTCTTTCATACATAGATTAAAAAAATAAGAACCAGAAGATTTTAAGGAAATAGAGAGCTTACAACAGAAAGCAGTGGTCCTTGTTTGAACTTGTCATGAAATGAAAATGCAATTGGCTTCGGATTGTCTCCAGGCCCTCTTATAAACCCACTGTATTCAAATTCAAAACTATAAAGTGGCCATCCCTATTCATCTTATGTACGAAAGAGATAAAACCAACACTTAAGACAGAAAATGCAACAGTTGTCGCTTCATGACACAATAATAATGAGAGAGGGAAAAAGAACTTACATCAGTGAAGCAGAAATCAGGGGAGTCCTCCTAGCATCATATATCGCAATAAGACCCTTGTAGACATCATCCCCTCCTTTATAAGATACTGCTAATCTTTCACCCGAAGCATCCCATGCTATCTTCTCAATCCCATGACTGTGAAGGAAAATATGAGAACACCCATTCTGAAAGTCATTATGAACCAGAAACACTTTGGAACATATATACACACACACACGTATGGATGTATGCATCTGTGTGTTTACTTAACAGAAATGAGAATATCAAGTCATCCTGAATTAAGAGTTTGAAAAGAAATTTGAAAAAAGATATCACAAATTAAAATCAATAGGTAGATCCAGGAATGTTGAATGGCAAAATAGACACACAATAATCATTCTTCCAATTCTTGTATTCAGCTTTTGGGGAACAAAGTAATTCTACACAACCAACATAGCCCTAATAATGAACCAAGAGAAGCACCTTTTTTTTTGTTGGGGGAAAGGGGAAGGGGGGGAGATATTCAAATCCAATCAGATTGTTGAGGTATTCATGTGATCTACAAGATGTCACTTTTATCAATAAGCATAATAGATGAAATACAACTCAATCTGAATCTAGTTTGAGTCAACTATATAAATCATCCTCCATTCTACACAATCTTTCAGAAAGATTGTTTAATCACTTAAAGTCATGACTGACTTGGTGCACCTCTAACCATTTTCACTTCTGTAACTTGGATGTGCTTATCTACCATAATAATTTATCAATCAACCTGCACTGATTACAGTACAATGATATCAATCATCAACCCACAACTTTACCTCAATAGATGTCACTTCCACCCTCCTATAAAGATGAATGCACACACGTCAACCTAAACATCTCCATCTCTAACGCTCATTTCAGAGACATGTTATTTTTCACAAGCAAACATTCACCGACACATCATAGCTTGTCCAGGTGAAACAGTAATCTTATAGAAATTTTCCTTTTAACTTAGCAAGGATAAAACAATCACATGAGAGACACAGCATGTTTCTTTCTCCATCTCAGCTACCATGCCTTAGTAACATTCTCATCAAGCAGTGTGTTCCTATCTTTATCATTATCACAACTCAACCTAAATATGCTTTTCTTACTCGTCTATTTTAATCTTGAATATAGATTATATCAACCCTTTACCTGTCATATCCACTAGCTCCATCAACTACATTGCCAATGTCCTAATATTCCAATTTCCAACTACTCAGGTCTACCCTACTGCCACAAACTAGGCTTTTATATGCACTGCACGACTGTAGCACAAACGTCCTTGCCTATTTCTCACCACATCCAAAGTACAAATATGGCAAATTACTTACAGAGAATGCCTTTCGTCATATTATTTTATTCATATTCATCTTTTTAAATGTAGGACATTTGCTATTTAAAGCTATCAAAGCACTAGGACAAGTCACTTTCAGTACACCCTAAACCCTCACTTATTTTTCAATGCACTTGGCCTCTAGTTCAGATATTGGAAGAAAAGAATGCCCTAGTGGTTTACTTCTGCATATGAAAGGGAAAAAGGAATAAATTGCTTATCATAAGACTGCCATCCTAGAGCAGAACTAGCATTGTACAATGCAACCAAGCTTACAATCTTTCAAAGGTGAGGTTGAGCACAATAGATTAACTGCTATTATAGTTTTCGTCATCAATAGACACAAACTTGCAATGAAGTCCAAAGCTCCCCAAATACAGATCAGATATTTGAGAAAAAGTGAACATAAATGCAAAGCATTAGCCAGGAACTAGATATTCCTCTCTTTGCAATTTACATAAAAATGAGAAGTGCTCAAGTCTAGGACCAAATTGTTTGGCTCAAATTAGCAACCCAGACCCACCATGTTAATAACATCCTCAATGATACTTACAGACAAAGCAAATAATAAAGTTACATTAACAGACAGAAATAACTTTCTGAAGCACATAAGTTAGGATTCCTATAATTTTGTGTATTGAAGGCATAAGTGAACTCCTAACCAAAAATATACATGTTTTAGATCTGAAATTAAAAGCCTGGACAACAAGAATGTGATGTTAGCTCAGTCATTTCATGCATTCATTTTTCCAATGTAAAAAATGCTAATATTACAATTTAGTTTCAAATTTGAGAATTATTGAGTTCAAGAGCATAAATTGAAGTTGGCACCTTGGAACTTAACTCTCAAGCTAGCAAGATAACATCACTGGGTGCTTGCAATATACAACGATCTTATCCAACTACGTATATATTCTCTCATATCTCTCACTCTCATGGACCAAAACAAGGAAAACCATGCAAAGTATATTCAATTAGAGATCCATTAAGATTCTATAGATTAAACAATTAAAGCCAATGCAACCTATAGATAGAACAAATTCATTAAAGACACTAAAACAATCTCATTTGTCATAAAGTGTAACTTGAGAAACTTTGGAGAACGATAACTATAAGAAAAAGGGTTCAGCATCATGCTTCCAATTTAGCTATACTACTTGAAATAGAGGTACCAAATTAATACAGGATACTAATACTGGATAGTCCTTTTAAATAACACAAACAAAAGCTCTACAACACTATATGGTTATATCTATTTAACAAAAGGGCAAAAAATGCACATTCTCAGAACACATACTAAACATCTACTACTTCCATCTTATTAGGAGTCGCTTCAGTTTACACCAAAAACATATGAAAGAAAAAACTAGATCATCTGACAAAAGTAACTCGTCTCTACCTTCCAGTCAAGGACATTATCTCTGGCAAATCGACTGGTAATAAGTGTGCATCTGCAGGAATTTGGAAATTATTGTCATCCTATCAGTATATAAAATGATAAATTCAAACATATATGAAAAAATAAGGAAAAAGAAAAAGGTCCTATGAAGGATATGAAAAAAAAATAAGGAAAAAAAGGTCATATGAAGGACTTCAAACTTGAAAGCACCAGCAGCCTATCTAATGGGAGAAAAACTATATCTCAAAAATAAAAAAATCTAGCCAGTTAATGTTCCATTATTTGCTCTCGGGAAAATACTAGAAAGATGAAAATGGGAATTAATTTTGAGATAACTTTTCACGTTTCCATGATAAGTTTCTCTGTAATTTATGTCTTCATCATGTAACTATATAATTTTCAATCCTAAATCTATAAGACAAATATTTAACCCATACCTCTCAAACTAGTCACCTGGTATCCTTCACTTGTAAATTAAAGAAAGTTAGAATTTAGAAAACCTTAAAAAAGAAAAATAAGCCAACATGTGTTAACCTAAATGAGCATATACACAACTACAATCCTGGACTACTTCAAATAATCTCCCAAAGTATCTGAAACAGTCCAATGTATCAATGTTCGATAACAATTCCGCAGCTCCAGCCTCTTGTTTTCTGCAGCAAGATAGATGACATGGAAAAATCAAAGGTCAAGTCCAAATACCTAAAGATGGAGGCTTTGATGCAAAATGAATAGAGCCCAATGTTGCAGATCCAGAGAAAGCAATAAGTATCATACGCCCATCGGGATCCCATGTTGCACCCTGATAGCATTAGAAATGAGTAAAAATTTAAATAAACATATTCAATATATGAAGAAAAGCATCCAAGACACCTGAAAATTGCAATATTTAGCAACTTCCAATTCCAACCAGAATCCCTTTAAATGAATACTGTTGAAAACTTTGAAAAAATCAAAAAGGGAAATAGGAAACATGCATGCCCCAATTTATTAATTTTTATTGCTTTTTAATTTGGTTAGGGAGGAGCAAAGTTGGGGACAAAAAGGAAATTCATAAATGGTAAGAAATATAAGTCCAAGAAAGGTACATCAACGTCACTGATGACTGATTTCAACATTCACAAGAATTAAATAAAATAATAAACTAGAAAACAGATTGGAACTGCTGATTCAATACCTCTGCAATATTTTAATAGCTGGTGAGTTATAACAATGAATTTAGAGGTCAACTAAAAATAACACAAGTGTCATTTTGTATTACCGTTACAAACCCACTAGTTGAAGACCAAGTTTCAGATGTCCATGTGTTTGTCTCCCAAAGATAAAATGTTCCATCACTAGAAAAGAAAACAACAATCAACCCACATATCCTCAACTGGATCAATGTATCATCCAAAAGAAAACAGATAAAATTGAGTTAAAAGTATACAATTTTGCAGCAAAAAAATAATCACCAATAGGTGACCATTTGAGCATTGATATACATCCTAAACCCCGTCGAATGGGTGTTCCCAGTCCTACAAATTTAAACAAAAAAAGAGATGGATCAATGCCACAAAAAGAGATAAAAAATCTAATGGAAAAAAAGTATTTTTTGAATAAGCCAAGAGAAACCAAAAAAAAAATATATTAAAGGACACGGAAATACAGCCAAAATATTAGTGTTAAAGGAACAAAAGGAATTCCAACTGCCAACAATAAACAAAAAGATAATTATTTATGAGAAAGAAAAAATTGAATATCACAGTATTTCCCCACTAAAAAACCATGAACTAAAAGCATTTAGCCACTTGTCTTTGCAAAGAACCCTACCCCTGAACCCCCACACGACAAATAAAATAGTTAAAAACTAATGCCACTTTTCCATAAAAGAGAAAATAATCATTTAAAAGCACAATTCAATTTTAGATGACTCTTAATGTTACTCAAGAAACTCCCATGACACTGAGTTTTTCCCATTGCTTTCAAGCACAAAGCACCTAACTACAAGATTTGCAATGACATTACTGCACTATTACAAGGATTACACCTATAGAAAAGTATTTCCCCCTTCCTGGAGGTTACATTGGAACAAGGTCATATCTTTGGTTAAGATACTAAAACTTTGAACGGATCAGGCTAGCCACTATTTGGTTGTCATGCCAAACTGTAATGGCCGCAAATATCATTCTCATAAATTTTTAAATAAATGGTAACAAGAATTGAACTAAGGATACAATATATAATTACTTGCAACACCTGCAATATCTATTTAGAAAGTTTACCTTATAAGCTACTCAATCTCCTTAACAAGAATATAATAATATACATCCAAAAATTTCTCTTTTTTTCTGCAACTAAACACCAACCTCCATTGGTCTTCCAACTTATGCAGCCATTTGATCCTTCAACAGCAGGCATTTGATTCTTAAACAAATTCACAAGAGTACCCTACATCCAGTCCAACTAACTAGAGAAATTCTAAAGGTCTAATTCATAGCTAGGCCTCTGCCTTTCCCTACAAAATCAATACTCCTAAACACAACTCAACACTATTACTGAGAGAGGGGAGATAGACCCAAAAGTTTTATCTGAGACCTAAAGACCCTCAAACATAGTTAGGTAAATGCCACAAAAAAAAAGGCGAGAGCAAAGGGCTTATGTAATGTGTTATACATCCACATCCATGGCACAGATGAAGCAAATAAAAGCAACCATTAGAAACAAAACACCCTTTTTTTGCCAGCTTGAGTCCTGAGAAATTAAAGAAGTCCACTATTAACAACTAACTGAGTTTAACTGCAACAATTTTTCACATTAACACGGTCAACTTACCTTGTGCAACATCCCATATGGTGAATGATGAGCTTTGATATGAAGCAGATGCCAAGTATGTGGAGCCAAGTCAAGGAAATATACACTCAACACTAGCAACTGATCCAAGAACATTAATATGCATAGAAATAGTCACGGAAGAATATGAAGAAACATGAGTATAAAGATCTGAAGGCTACTGTTATAGAAGAGAAACTTATCCTGATGCAAGGCAACTTGTGACAACAGATAGGTTAATGTCCAAATGTTAATCACATGCAAGAGCCATGACAACTTAGATAACTACAACTGGTCTAACTAATGAAAAATTGTTATATAACGCAATTAAACTTCATATATGCATTGTTTGGATATCTTCCATCAGGACTCCAAGAAAGAGCACTTATTTGTTCATCATTATGACTTTGAAGAAAATCCACAAGAGTCCATCGAGTTCCAGCACCTCTAGAAAGAGTACCCAAGTATGAAGCAGTACCAGATCTCACAGATGCAACATTTCCAGGATAAGATGCTGCCCAGATGCAGATTCCACCCCTAAAATTCAGTCCAAAAAAGATAATTCACAAAAGCTGAATGATTTATAAAATATCTCTCATACAATGCACCATAAATATATTCAAATCTTAATAAAGCTCAGGAAAGTTGATACTTGCTTGCATGCTACAGAAAGTGACTTTCCTCCATTTGGCCTCCACTCAAGAACTTTAATATCTCTTTGTGAATCACAGGTCAAGATACATGCATCCTTCCCGTCTGATTAAAAGTTAAAATTGCATTCAAGTGTCACTGGAAGTGTTAAAATGAACTGTTTTTTACCAGAAAACAGGAAGATCCTGAGTTGCTAAAATCCAGTACACAAAGGTGCAGAGGTACAAACCTGAATCTTCATAATCACGAACTATAACCTGATTTCGACCAGAGATAAATGCGATAATATGTTTATGTTGGTGCCAGCTCAACCCTTTAAAATCAACCTCTGGCAACATATTTACCTACAAGACTCGTTATGTGAGAAGCAGAAGTATAAAATATTATTTAGTTTTCTGGTTGTAATAACTATTAGCTGCAAAAATAGTAGTCTAACTTCAAAGCAATATGAGTAGCATATTTCCTTAGTTCACAGATTGTCATAACTTATCGGTCATGCCTGATGCTGTGGCTGTGCATAGTTACATCTGTTCAAGAGTCACGGTTCCAGATAAAAACAAACTTGGAGTTCTAACTAAGTTGAATTCATTGCTCGTGGAGATAAAGTTAACACTAAGTTAATGCTTCCTTAATAATCAGCAGTGAACACTGGATTAAAGTTTGATGACATATTAAAAACACATGTGTTATGCTTCTCCACAAAGAACTTGGTGTTATGTTTTCAAACATGTGCTCTAGTTATGTTTTCCTTTCTAATGTACTCAAACATGTGGACATCTTCAAAAAAATATTTATAGTTTGGAATTTCAACCATACACATAAACCATAGTTGTTCTGCTAGACTACCAGTTCCTCATTTTGCATGCAAAACAGCTTTTCCAAACAGAATAAACGAAGCTTTTTATCTAGCGGCATATAGATTATAATCTTGAGAAGAAACTCAACTCAACTAAGCCTTAGGCCCAATTAGATATTTATTCTGAGAAAATTATGCAATTTATTCGAATTGAGAGGACCATGTTAGGTGTTTAAACAAAAGTTAATTAATCAAATCTCGCATCCAATCTTGTATCACAAAGCAACAGATTCATCTGGCAAAAGAAACTTTCAAGAGCTTTAAAATGTTATAAATATGAAACGGAAAAAAAAAAAAAGATGGTGTAGCTTACATAATTGGGATGAAAAATGCGCTTGATGGAATCAATAGCAAAACTCTTGAATCCTTTGGACAAACCATTCGTCTCAGCATTCTCTCCACAGGGTCTTCCTTGCTCTTGTGTTTCCAACTCCGCACTGGTGCTTGCCAGTTGATCCGCTTGAAATGGAATCGGGCTGAACACCATTCCCTAATCATCATAAATTCTCAAGTTCACAACCAAAACAAATTAAAGGGACAAATGCTAAACACTAACACAAAAAATGGAGAAAATACCAAAATTTTTCCATAAGTATCCTTGGCTCGATCATCAGATAGGCTATCAGCTGTAACTGCAGATTATATTGTGCAAAACATATCAATTTTCTGAATGAAGCAGAAACCCTAAACCTAGAAATGTATGAGCGAGAGAATTCATACTTAGATCTCGATTGATTTCACAGATAGTGACTGAACCAGGCTGCGGAAACGAAGGCATACTTAGAGAGAAGGCAACACAGAGTGAGGGAGAGTGTGTGTGTGGAGAAGTGAGCTGTTGGATGGTGGGTTTAGGTTTATCTTCTTCCTCGCACAGATTTTGGGCCAGGTCGGTTCCCGCTATTTTGTTTTGGCATCGTTTGTACACGTGGCAGTACGTTGTAACTTGAGATGTATGTCTTTTTCTTTCACGTGCAAAAGCTCATTTTTAAATCCCTATAAATTTCAACCATTTGCTTAATCTTGATAAATTATATTTTAGTATCTAAATTATACAATAACTAATAAATTAATTTCTATATTTTTAAAAATAAATACTTAAATCTCTTTATTTTTATTTTTTCAAATACACAATCAATCCATCAATTTCTCCATTAATTCAAAAATAAATAATTAGTCAATCATCTAAAAATTATATTTCCTTCCATAATACTTTTATTCTACCATCTAACATATACAAAAAATTTTATATCTAAAAGTTAAAATCTTCCTTCTTCCTTTCTAAAAGTTAAAATCTTCCTTCTTCTTTTCTCATTCTCTCCTTAAAAAATAAATGGCAAATTGATAGATGTCTACTTCAAGTGGTCAAGCAATTCTTCCTTTATATATTTTTATTGGTTATGAAAGTAGCAAAAATAATTTAATTATATGAGGTGTTTAAATGAATGAAAGTATTTATTTTGTAAATTTTGGCCATAAAAGATAGGAGGAACTAAAAATTGTGAAAATTTTAAAAAAACTGCAGATTTTGAATTCAGTTACTAATTTGTTTTAATAGATAAAAATTGAAAACCTTACGTGTTTATAATTACTTGAATTTTATATACAGAAAATTTATGAAATGACAACAAGTCAGAAGATTGTAAATTATTTTTTATTTGTGTATAAAAAAAATGAGTTAATGTTACATATTTAGTTTTATTTTATACTAAGAAAATTGAAAATAGTGAAAATTTTAAGAAAACTACAGATTTTAAATCTAATGACCGATCTGTTTTAATATATAAAAATTAAAAAATTCAAGTATTTATAATTATTTGAATTTTATACCCAAAAAATTTAAAAAATGACAGCAAGTCAAAGAATTCCAAATTATTTTGTATTTGTGTATAAAATGAAATGAGTTAATATTATATGTTTAGTTTGATTTGATATCAAGAAAATTGAAAATAGTGGAAATTTTGAGAAAACTGCATATTTTAAATTCAAGGACTAATATGTTTTAATACATAAAAATTGAAGGACTTAGATATAAAACTACAAATTTTGAATCCAATGACTAATCGATTTTAATATATAAAAACTGTAGAATGAGAAAGGAAGAAGGAGGATTTGGATTTTTAAATATAAAAGTTTTTTTTATATGTGTTGTATAGTGCAATAAGAGTATTATGAGAAGAAAAAATAATTTTTAGAGGTTTGACCGGCAATTACTTTTAAACTAACGAAGAAATGGACAAAGGGAATGTATATTTGGATGGAATGAATATAGAGAAGTTTAAGTGTTTATGTTTTAAAATATAGAAACTGATATGTTAATTATAATATAACTCACGAACTAAAATGTAATTTATCCTAAATTTTTTAAGTCTGGTTAAACTCCTGTTAATCTAAATTGTCAATTTCCATTACACCTTACTGTTACTCATCATTATTAATCGCCTATTCACTTTACCCCTAGCACACATCACAACTTCATTCTCAAATCAAATCTTCATTTCCTTTACAAATACCAATCCTCTTTGAAATCATGGTTTGCAAGTGATCAGTTCCTCTGCAAATTTTATTTTCATTTTCAATCAAATCTTTATTCATTTAAAAATCTCAATTTCATCAACAAATGTCATTCCTCCCTTACAATCCCAAATCCAATTTCATTTTCTTCACCACCGATCGGACAGTTCTCCTCCTTAACCTCGATAACCCTCGATATTTTTATTTATGGCGACTGGTTCTTAAATTATGCCAATCTGGATTGATGATCAAACTCAAAAATTGATGACAAAATTAATAAAAAGTGCGGATATAAACACATTAGTCCTCAACACAAATTAAGGGCACTCTTTTTCTATTAATTAAAAGACCCATCGCTTTAATCCTACTAGTGATACTTTCTCACTTTTATCTTTTCAATCACAATATATTTTCTTTTCCTCTACTTCTTTCTTTGAAATTTCTTTCCTTCTTTCATAAAAATCAAGAAACAACTTAATTGCTAAAGAAATCACTTAATTTTTCAAAAAGCATAGCAACTATATAAACCAAAGTTCACCAGGAATTTAATTTTCTTTTTTTTCCTAAGTGTATCTGCCCTCGTTATCTACATTTTGCTAACCAACAAAACTTTCAATAATAATTTTAAATTAAGAAACTTTCCCTTCACATTCTAATGAATGAATAAAGCAACTGTTATTTTTATTTCATTATATGATATCAAAAAAGATGGATCTTTAGAGAGAGAAAACATCTAATTTCTGTGATAAATATTTAGGGAATAGCTCTGCAAATATATACAAAAAGCAGAGTAATTTACCTTGGCTTTGGATATGATCTTTAAAGCAACAGGCTGATCTTTGAGCGCGCTCCCCTTTTTTCACTCTAGCGATAGTAATTGATAGTCGGTGAAGGCGGCAACGGTGAAGGCGGCAACAGTGAAGGCGACAACTGTGAAGGCGATGATAGCAATGGTGAAGGGAATAGGGATTTTGGCAACTGAAACTGCTGAAGAACAACAGCAATGGTGAAGGGCAGAGAGATTTTGGAGAACTTCGTGCAAGTGACGGAAAGGGAAAGTAAAAACATGTAACTGAGAAAGGGAAATTTCGGGCTTTCTAATGTAATACCCGGCTCGAGTCCGGCCTCGGACTTCCTGTCGTCTGGTGGAATCTCGGGTGTCGGAAACCTCGAGAAGGGTAATACATATGTTTTCATGTGTATTTTAAGAGTTTTGAATGTTTTCAAGTGTGAAAGGAAATGAGTTTTGAAAGAAAAGCAACAAGGGAGAAATGCAAAGGTTCGGCCGCCGAAGGGCACTTTCGGCCGCCAAACATTGCATGGTTTCGGATTCACGTTCGGCTGCCGAAGGTGGTCTGGCCAGCCACCTATAAAAGGGCCAAGGGTCGGTGGAAGGAGGCTATTTCTCCTCCACTTGCAGCCAGAGGTGAGTTCCAGCCTCTCTCACGTTGACTTTCATGGTTTTTATGAGTTCCTTCAAATCTTTCCAAGGTTGTAAGAGTTTTGATGATTTTTGAAGGTTTTAAGCAAAAAGAACAAAGTTTGAAGCTTGGAGAGGTTGAGAACGGATTTCTCTATATCTCCACGTTAGGATCGTGTAATCTCTTGTTTAGCAGAGGTAAGTATAGATCCTGAACCTTCTTTGTTCATTTTTGAAGGTTTTATGAAATTTGTATGGGTAGTATGCATGTTTAGGTTTAGGTGAGGTTTTTGGTGATCTTTCATGTTTAAGTGTTATGTGCTACGTTTGTTTGGGGTTTAGGATAGTTTGAGACCCCTTTGTGCATATATATGTGTATGTGCTAGTTAGGAGTAGTTTATATGCATGTTGTAGGTTTTTGGGCAAAGTTTGCATGAAACAGAGCAAGGTTCTGTCCCCTGGACAAAACCAGGTTCGGCCGCCGAAAGAAGGTTCGGCCGCCGAACATGCTTGGAGGCAGTTTCGGCTGCCAAAGCTTGCCCCCAAAAGCTAAGCTTTCGGTTTAGAAAGGGACTTTCGGCCGCCGAAAGAGGGAGTTCGGCCGCCGAAAGTATGTGAGTTTCGTCTCTGGACGAGACTTTCGGCCGCCGAAGGTGCCGCCGAACATGCATGAGTTTCGTCTCTAGAGAGGGGTTTCGGCCGCCGAAAGAGGGAGTTCGGCCGCCGAAAGTATGTGAGTTTCATCTCTGGACGAGAGTTTCGTCTCTGGACGAGACTTTCTGCCACCGAAGGTGCCGCCAAACATGCATGAGTTTCGTCTCTGGAGAGGGGTTTCGGCCGCCGAACCTGCCGCCGAAAGTGCCCTGTCCAGCTTTCTTTTGCATGTTTTATGTGATTGTTTGGGGAGTTTGTAGAGGGTTTTTGGGGAGTTTCTTAGAGATGTTCGTGCGTTAGTTTGGTCCCTCATTGGCGTCCACCTGTGTAGGTACAGACCAGAGGAACCCCAGAGAGCAGCAGTGAGTCCAGTTTTAGAACCTGCAGAGTCAGTTCAGAGTCAACCCGAGGTGAGTGGAACTGAACTTAATGTTTGAATATGAGAAATGAATATTTTATCATACTTCATGCATCATGAATATGCTATAGGGTGAGTGCATTAGTGTACACGAATATGATGCATTGCCTTTATCCTTGATTCTATGACTGTATGGACATAGTAAGGATTCAATAGCCCTCAGAGGAAAGACCTGGAACAGCCCTACGGGGACCAGGCACAAAGACCTGGAACAGCCCTACGGGGACCAGGCATATGGTATAGAGGGAGTGTTGAGCCGTCCATGCTGAGATGTGATTACTTGTGATGTGATACATTGCATGAGAGCATGTTTTATCACCTGTTCTTTATTACTGTTCTACTCACTGGGCTATAATAGCTCATCCCTCTCCCCTAACTCCAGTTGTGCAGGTTCAGAATTCAGAGGGAAGTCAGCAGGGTACAGGAAGAGTATATAGTTTGTAATAGCTAGTGTGGACATGTATATGTAAAGAGATAATGTACAATGTATAGACTTGTGCTTGACTTAGAAGTGTTGTAATCCCTTGTTGTAGACACATGATCAGTGTGTGTATGTTTCTTTTCTTGTTCATATTGATGAGAAAACCAGGCTTAATATGCTGAGTTATATTCGCCTTGAGTGGGGATAAAATAGCAGAGATATAGTGCATGCACAGGTTAAGCCCTGGAGAAAAGAAAGTTTTAATGATTTGACAGAAAATGTATGATCATGTAGGGGATTTCACAGGTACACAGACAGTATAGCAGGCTTACTACGGGTCCCGGCGACCTTAAGTCGATCTGGATCCTAGTGCCGGTAGCAGTTCGGTTTCCGGGCTGTTACAGATTGGTATCAGAGCCCTAGGTTCACATGGTCGGACCTAGAGAAATAGAGTTGGGCTCATAGAGGTTTAGTTGGTCAAGCACAATAGGAAAACATGTCCACTAGGATAGGATGTTAGTCCTGTCTATCTGTTGATGATGTGCAAGGCTATGATGAATGTGTTGTTTTCCTCTATGTGTTGCTTATGTGCTCTGTTATGTATTGTTTTCCAGAGAGAGTGAAGATGCGAGGAACTCGTCGATCCGCGAGATTGACTGGAGTCCCACCTGTAAGTGAGGGTACAGCTGCTCGTCCACCTGCCTTGCCAAGGGCAAGAACTCACAGGTCAAGCAGGGAGGAAACGTCAAGAGACCCGAGAAGGTCTTCTGACGAGAGCAGAAGAGGAATAGGCAGAGGGGGAAGATCAGAAGAAGAGAGAGTTGCTGTGGAGGAAGCTCAGAGTAGAGATGTAAGTATGGGTATCGGAAGGTCAGAAGAAGGTATGGGGGAGTCCCAGGGAGGCGCACAGGCCTCGGGGTTTGGCTATCCACCCTTTCCACAGGGCCCAGGGTATCCGATGGGAGGCACGTCGGATTACTCCAGCTTTGCCCCATATCCACCCTACATGCCCTATATGCCCTATCCTTCCTTCTATCCACAATATCATATGTATCCACCCCCACCTTTTCAGCCAAGTTCAGCAGCGCCTGAATCCAGAGAAACAGTACCTCCACCACCACCACCTGAACCAGTAGCCCCTGTTGTTGAAGCACAACCCAGTTCTTCAGGGGGAACTAAGGTGAAGATGACTGAGTACTTAAAGTTGGATGCTCCTAAATTCAATACGGGAGATGATCCCTTTGAGTATCTCAGTGCAGTCAGAATGATAACAAGCGAGTTGGGAGCAGATGATAGCAGGGCCATTGAGATGGCAGGGTTCACATTAAAGTGCAAGAAAGCCAGAGAATGGTTCAAGAACTATGTGGACCCCAGAATAGACAGTATGACATGGGAAGAGTTCGCCAATGAGTTTGCTGGGTGGGCTTTTCCTGACAGTTCTAGGGAGCTAAAGGTTGTGGAGTTTGAGCAGTTGAGACAGACGGAGGAGATGAGTATTGATGAATATACAGATAAGTTCCTGGAATTGTTACCATACGTGGGTCAGGCGTATGATACAGATCAGAAGAAGGCAAAGAGATATGCCACAAGGCTTCATCCCCGGTATTTCTCTTTGATTCTCCACGCGGAGAAGGAGAGTTTCCACTCCATTGTGGATGCTGCTAGAAAGATGGAGGCCAGTGCCATAAGTCAAGGAGTAGTCAATCAACCAAAGGCACAGTCTTATGGTACTAAACCAGGTTCCTCCTCACAGAGTACAGCAAGTGCGAGTAAGAAGAGATGGGACAAACTCAGAGGAAAGAGAGGCAAGTTCTGGAACCAGATTAAAACGGGTCTGGGAATGAGGAGCGGCGCCAGTTCTGGCACAGATATTCCAGTTTGCAATAGGTGTGGGAGACCACATAGCGGAGCTTGTTTGCTGGGATCTACAGCCTGCTATAGATGTGGGCAGGAGGGACATTATGCACGGGAATGTCCTCAGGCGACTTTGGTTACACCATCCCAGCAGATGACCTCAGGTAGTGTCGTTCAGTCAGCAGCTTCAGTCCGTCCACCAAGCAGTGGCAGAGGTAGAGGAAGAGGAGCAGCCTCTTCATCAGGGATGGGTTCCCGAGGTGCAGGTCCGTCAGCCCCAGCACGGATTTTCACCATGACTCAACAGGAGGCAGACACTTCGAACACAGTGGTGTCAGATAATCTCATCATTGGGTGTTCAGAGGTGTATGCTTTGATGGACCCCGATGCGTCTCACTCTTTCATTTCTTATAGAGCCGCAGAGAGATTAGGGTTGATAGTCTCCGAGTTAGAGTGTCCTCTTTGGGTCAGTGGACCTAGATGTGACCCATCATTGGCAGAGTCAGTCTGTCAGTTCAGTCCAGTATTTATAGAGGATAGATGCCTTCCAGCTGACCTTGTGGTTCTAGAGTTGACAGATTTTGATGTCATTCTAGGGATGGATTGGTTATCTACCTATAGTGCTACTTTGCACTGCATGGACAAGGTAGTGAGTCTCAGAGACCAGGATGGGTCAGAGTGTGTCTTCAGAGGAGACAGGAGAGGGACACCTAGGGGTTTAATATCAGCCCTCCAGGCTCGTAGGATGTTGCGGAAAGGTTGTCAGGGGTTCCTAGCTTATGTGAGAGAGCTAGACAGTCGGGTTAGGGAACCGTCCTCAGTACCAGTTGTGAACGAATTCCCAGATGTGTTTCCTGAAGAGCTTCCAGGACTACCACCCGATAGGGACATAGAGTTCAAGATAGAGTTGATGTCCGGTGCTAGACCGATCTCTATTCCTCCCTACCGGATGGCACCAGCAGAGTTGAGAGAGTTGAAAGAACAGTTGCAGGATTTGGTAGCTAAGGGTTTCATCCGCCCGAGTACCTCACCCTGGGGTGCTCCAGTATTATTTGTCAGAAAGAAGGATGGACCTCTTAGACTTTGTGTCGACTACAGACAGTTGAACAAAGTCACTATCAAAAACAAGTATCCTTTACCCAGGATCGATGATCTATTCGACCAACTGTCAGGAGCAGGTTGCTTTTCTAAGATAGATCTGAGATCCGGATACCACCAGTTGAAGATCAGGGAAGGCGATGTATCCAAGACTGCTTTCCGAACCAGATATGGGCATTATGAGTTCCTAGTGATGCCGTTCGGGTTGACTAATGCCCCTGCAACATTCATGGATCTCATGAACAGGGTTTTCAGGGAGTACTTGGATCGTTTTGTGATCGTCTTTATAGATGATATCTTGGTGTACTCCAGGAATGCCGAGGAACATGCCCAGCATCTGAGGATAGTTTTGCAAACGTTGAGAGAGCATGGCTTGTATGCCAAGTTCTCCAAGTGTGAGTTCTGGCTAAGGAGCATTGCCTTTTTGGGACATGTAGTCTCAGAGAAAGGAATAGCAGTAGATCCCAAGAAGGTAGAGGCAGTAGCCAATTGGCCTACACCCACGACAGTGACCGAGATCAAGAGTTTTCTGGGTTTGGTAGGCTACTATCGGAGGTTCGTTCAGGATTTTTCAAAAATAGCTGCTCCTATGACCAGACTGACCAGAAAGAATCAGAAATTTGTATGGTCAGAGGATTGTGATGTGAGTTTTGAAGAGTTGAAGAGACGGTTGACTTCAGCACCGATGTTAGCTCTGCCGATTAATGATGAAGACTTCACAGTGTTCTGTGATGCATCCCGAGTGGGATTAGGTTGTGTGTTAATGCAGAATGACAAAGTGATAGCTTATGCTTCTAGACAGTTGAAGAAGCACGAGCTAAACTACCCGACACACGATCTTGAGATGGCAGCTGTTATCTTTGCACTTAAAATGTGGAGGCATTACCTCTATGGGGTAAAGTGTGAGATCTATACAGATCATAGGAGCCTGCAGCACATCTTGAGTCAGCGAGAGTTAAACTTGAGGCAGAGACGGTGGGTAGAATTGCTCAGTGATTACGATTGTAAGATCCAATATCATCCGGGTAAGGCTAATGTGGTAGCTGATGCCTTAAGCCGGAAGTCACTTGGCAGTTTATCCCACATTGCAATAGAGAGAAGACCGGTGGTGAAGGACTTTTACAGACTCATGGATGAAGGGCTACAGTTGCAGTTATCTGGTACAGGTGCTTTAATTGCACAGATGAGAGTTACACCAGTGTTTCTAGAGCAAGTGGCTCTAAAACAGCACGAAGATCCTGAGTTAGTGAAAATTGCCAGGACTGTTTAGTCTGGCAACAGTGCAGGGTTTAGATTTGACAGAGAGGGGATTCTTCGGCACGGTAAGAGATTATGTGTACCAGATGATAGCAGTTTAAAGGAAGACATTATGAGGGAAGCTCATAATGCGAGGTATAGCGTTCACCCTGGAGCCACCAAGATGTATCAAGATTTGAGAAAAGTGTATTGGTGGCCAGCAATGAAGAGGGAATTGGCACAATTTGTGTCAGTCTGCGAAACATGTCAAAGGGTGAAGCTAGAACACCAAAAGCCGGCTGGAATGCTTAACCCACTGCCAATTCCAGAGTGGAAATGGGAGAACATAGCTATGGATTTTGTAGTGGGGTTACCGGCGACGTCCAACAGGCTAGACTCCATATGGGTGATTGTGGATAGACTCACTAAATCTGCCCACTTCATTCCAGTCAGGAGTAACTATTCTGTGGACAAGTTAGCGCAGGTGTATGTGAATGAGATAGTCAAGCTGCATGGAGTTCCAGTGTCGATTGTCTCAGATAGAGGACCGCAGTTCACCTCCAGGTTTTGGCGGAGTCTGCAAGCTGCTATGGGTACAAGATTGGATTTCAGCACTGCTTTCCATCCACAGACAGACGGTCAGTCAGAGAGGACCATCCAAACCATAGAAGATATGCTGAGAATGTGTGTGTTAGACTTTGGCGGTTCTTGGAGGCAGCATCTACCTCTGGTGGAGTTTGTCTACAACAACAGCCATCATGCTAGCATAGGGATGGCCCCTTATGAAGCTTTGAATGGGAGGAAGTGCCGAACACCTATTTGCTGGGAAGAGATAGGAGAGAAGGCTCTTGCAGGGCCAGAGCTAGTTGAGATTACCAGCAAGTTAGTGCCTATCATCAGAGAGAGGATCAAGACAGCTGTTAGAAGACAGAAAAGCTATGCAGACATCCGTAGGAAACAGATAGAGTTTCAGGAGGGGGATATGGTATTGTTAAAGGTGTCTCCAATGAAGGGAGTGGTTCGCTTTGGAAAGAAGGGTAAACTGGCCCCACGGTACATTGGTCCTTTTGAGATTTTGCAAAGGATCGGAAAGGTGTCGTATAAGCTGGCTTTACCTACCTCTATGGAAAGAATTCACCCAGTATTCCATGTTTCTATGTTGAGGAAGTTTGTGTCAGATCCAGAGAAGGTTCTTAGTGAACCTGAGGTGGAAATCTTAAGTGATCTCACCTATGTAGAGCAACCAGTGCGGATCTTAGACACCCAGATCAGAAAGCTGAGAAACAAGGAGATACCAATGGTGAAAGTCCTATGGAACCACCACAATCTAGAAGAGTGCACCTGGGAGACACGGGAGTCTATGCTCCAACAGTACCCATATCTGTTTTAAGGTTAGTTTTTCCCCTTTTTTATGTGTTTAGTTGTTTGAGGAACATTCGGGGACGAATGTTCTTAAGGGGGGAAGAATGTAATACCCGGCTCGAGTCCGGCCTCGGACTTCCTGTCGTCTGGTGGAATCTCGGGTGTCGGAACCCTCGAGAAGGGTAATACATATGTTTTCATGTGTGTTTTAAGAGTTTTGAATGTTTTCAAGTGTGAAAGGAAATGAATTTTGAAAGAAAAGCAACAAGGGAGAAATGCAAAGGTTCGCCCGCCGAATGGCACTTTCGGCCGCCGAATGGCACTTTCGGCCGCCGAACATTGCATGGTTTCGGATTCACGTTCGGCTGCCGAAGGTGGTCTGGCCAGCCACCTATAAAAGGGCCAAGGGTCGGTGGAAGGAGGCTATTTCTCCTCCACTTGCAGCCAGAGGTGAGTTCCAGCCTCTCTCACGTTAACTTTCATGGTTTTTATGAGTTCCTTCAAATCTTTCCAAGGTTGTAAGAGTTTTGATGATTTTTGAAGGTTTTAAGCAAAAAGAACAAAGTTTGAAGCTTGGAGAGGTTGAGAACGGATTTCTCTATATCTCCACGTTAGGATCGTGTAATCTCTTGTTTAGCAGAGGTAAGTACAGATCCTGAACCTTCTTTGTTGATTTTTGAAGGTTTTATGAAATTTGTATGGGTAGTATGCATGTTTAGGTTTAGGTGAGGTTTTTGGTGATCTTTCATGTTTAAGTGTTATGTGCTATGTTTGTTTGGGGTTTAGGATAGTTTGAGACCCCTTTGTGCATATATATGTGTATGTGCTAGTTGGGAGTAGTTGATATGCATGTTGTAGGTTTTTGGGCAAAGTTTGCATGAAACAGAGCAAGGTTCTGTCCCCTGGACAAAACCAGGTTCGGCCGCCGAAAGAAGGTTCGGCCGCCGAACATGCTTGGAGGCAGTTTCGGCTGCCAAAGCTTGCCCCCGAAAGCTAAGCTTTCGGTTTAGAAAGGGACTTTCGGCCGCCGAAAGAGGGAGTTCGGCCGCCGAAAGTATGTGAGTTTCGTCTCTGGACGAGACTTTCGGCCGCCGAAGGTGCCGCCGAACATGCATGAGTTTCGTCTCTGGAGAGGGGTTTCAGCCGCCGAACCTGCCGCCGAAAGTGCCCTGTCCAGCTTTCTTTTGCATGTTTTATGTGATTGTTTGGGGAGTTTGTAGAGGGTTTTTGGGGAGTTTCTTAGAGATGTTCGTGCGTTAGTTTGGTCCCTCATTGGCGTCCACCTGTGTAGGTACAGACCAGAGGAACCCCAGAGAGCAGCAGTGAGTCCAGTTTTAGAACCTGCAGAGTCAGTTCAGAGTCAACCCGAGGTGAGTGGAACTGAACTTAATGTTTGAATATGAGAAATGAATATTTTATCATACTTCATGCATCATGAATATGCTATAGGGTGAGTGCATTAGTGTACACGAATATGATGCATTGCCTTTATCCTTGATTCTATGACTGTATGGACATAGTAAGGATTCAATAGCCCTCAGAGGAAAGACCTGGAACAGCCCTACGGGGACCAGGCACAAAGACCTGGAACAGCCCTACGGGGACCAGGCATATGGTATAGAGGGAGTGTTGAGCCGTCCATGCTGAGATGTGATTACTTGTGATGTGATACATTGCATGAGAGCATGTTTTATCACCTGTTCTTTATTACTGTTCTACTCACTGGGCTATAATAGCTCATCCCTCTCCCCTAACTCCAGTTGTGCAGGTTCAGAATTCAGAGGGAAGTCAGCAGGGTACAGGAAGAGTATATAGTTTGTAATAGCTAGTGTGGACATGTATATGTAAAGAGATAATGTACAATGTATAGACTTGTGCTTGACTTAGAAGTGTTGTAATCCCTTGTTGTAGACACATGATCAGTGTGTGTATGTTTCTTTTCTTGTTCATATTGATGAGAAAACCAGGCTTAATATGCTGAGTTATATTCGCCTTGAGTGGGGATAAAATAGCAGAGATATAGTGCATGCACAGGTTAAGCCCTGGAGAAAAGAAAGTTTTAATGATTTGACAGAAAATGTATGATCATGTAGGGGATTTCACAGGTACACAGACAGTATAGCAGGCTTACTACGGGTCCCGGCGACCTTAAGTCGATCTGGATCCTAGTGCCGGTAGCAGTTCGGTTTCCGGGCTGTTACATCTAATGTTAGGGATTTTAAATTTAGTAACGGACACATCCGTTACTAAATTTAACTTCTGTAACGGATAATATATCTGTTACTAAATGACTGATTATAGAACCATTTAGTAATGGATGTGTTCATTCGTTACTAATTGTGGGTAAATTTAACCAATTTTGTAACGGATATAGATCCGTTACAGAATTTAGTAACGGATTTATAACGGATTAGCTAATCCGTTACTATTGTTGTGTTTAATATAATATCCGTTATTAATCAGTTACTAATTAGTAATAGAAGTTTTCCGTTACTAATCCGATAAATTTTTATAGTGTAATCCTTTTAATTTTCTTATTTAATTAATTTTCTACTTCAGTTTTATATAATTGAAATATATCAAATGCTTCATCTTTGTTTTTAAGCAAATATACTTTAGTATATCTAGAATAGTCATCAATAAAAGTTACATAATATTTTTTTACTACCTTTAGTCATAGTTTATTTTAAATCCCCTAAATTTGTGTGTATTAAACTAAGCAATTCAAATTCTCTGTGTAGTTGAACATGATTTTTTGGTTGACTTAGATTCTACACAAATCTCACATTTATTTAAACATGTATTACCAGTGCCAGATATTATACCAAGATATTGCATTTTTTTAATATAAGAAGCACTAACATGTCCTAATCTAGCATGCAATAAATCAAAAGAATCAAGCAAGTAAGCAGAAGAATATGCATTTTTATTTGTTATTGCAGAAATATTGAGAACAAAGAGTCATTGATTACAATAACCTTTTTCAATAAAAATGTCATTTTTAGTCAGTACAATTTTATCTGACTCAAAAGACACCTTAATCTCAGCCTTTCCCAATAGAGCTATAGAAATTAAATTAGTTCTTATATTAGGTACATGAAGTACTTCATTAAGTGCCAAGGTCTTGTCAGATGTGAGTTTGAGAAGAACTTTCCCTTTACTAAGGACACTTGCGGTTCTAGAATCACCTAAACACACATATTCTTCTCCTTCCCCCACTGTAGTGTAGGAGTTAAATGCATTTCTGTTTGTACAGATATGCCTAGTAGCACCAGAGTCTATAACTCATACTTGCACATTAGCTACAAGAAAAGTTTGAGAAATTACCGCAGCAATAATGTCATCTCCTTCAACTAAATTCACTTTTGGTTTAGGAGGATTGTCATTTATCACTCTTTTCCTGCACTGAGATGCATGATGACCCGGCTTACCACATACAAAACAATGTCCTTTCTTTTTAAAGGTGAGATTATTAAACTTATGTTTGTAATCAAATTTCTTATTTTCGTACCTGTTATTTGATTTGTGCACTTTACCTTGTATAAGATTTGCTCTTGTAGCCAACTCTTTACCTTTTGCAGCTTTAAGTTCCCTCCTGTTTGTATTTTCAATCTTTGAGATGTCAAGAAGATGTTTGGCATATGGAACAACAGGCAGAAGAGGCTCACTGTTTACAATAGCAGGAAGTGTGGCAGTAGGAAGCACAGCAGAAGCAAAGGTAGTGACAATGTCATTGGAAGCAGGCAATGAAGAAGTAGAGACAATAACAACGTTTGGTTCCATTTGTGTAAAATTCATAAATATTTAAGATTATTGAAAAAATATGATAAAATAATAAAACCTGAGTCGTGTTAAACATTGTCCTTAAGGATTTATTTTGTAATCCCCCAGGATTAAACATGTCCTTTTGGGATTTAATTTCTAGAATCAGGATAACAAGAATTTATCTTTAATTTATAACCCAGCAGAAAACATATAGAAGAGAGAATAAAATAGAAAAATGAGATTGCCTATCTTTATAAAAATGGAGGCTATTTATAGTGGAAAAAAATTACCGTTATAAGCGGTTATAAAAATATTAAAATAATATAATAAAATTATAACGGTCAGATTTAATATTATATTTAAATATCAAATTTGCAACAGCAAAAAAATCTCATAAATAAAATCTTTAACTACTATAAAATCTTTAACGAACATAAAATCTTCAATAACTATAAAATTTTTAATATCTATAAAATTTTTTGAAATTTAAACTAATTTTACAATATTTTGTTGACAGGAAACCTTTGAAGCTTGCAGACACTCAGGACGACAACGGTGGCAGTTTGTGCTTTTAGGTTGTGTTTTTGGCCATAATACTTTAGGCAGTTGTGTTATCCTTTGTGCTTTGTTTCTTCTTTATTTTGCTTGCTTTCTTTTGCATACACAAAGATTGTGGTGGTGGTTGTCTATTTTTAGTTGTTACTGGCGTTATTGCGATTGTTTTAGGAGTTTGCTTTTGCTATTTCTCCAGCATTTAGGTTCGGTGGAGATGCCTGATTAGTTTGGGTTCCATCGATGTGTGGCCTTCATTTAGTGGTGGGTTGGGCCATTGTTCCTAATTTTTGTTGTTGTAATTCCATTTCCTATATGTAATCCAGGTAAAACTTGCTTTATTAATTATAATATATAATTATAATATCAACAAAATTGAACTTACCCAACCTATAATCGAATATCCAATAGCATAATATAAAAAAATTATGTGCTTCATAAGCTATTTTCAATTATAATTTTAGGCCCATTTCTCAGTAAAAAATAACTTATATTTAAAAAAATATAAAAAATATTTTTTATTGATAATTTATTTTTTATTATTTAATTTTAAATTAAAAAATAAAAATATATTAACAAATATATATATATATATATAAAGGTATTAATAAAATTTTTAAAGTAGAGTTCTCTTTTAAAAAGATTAAGTTATTTTTTTAAAATAATTTAGTTTCATAAAAATATAGTTTTTACATAAAATAATTACTTATTTTTTATTATTTAATTTTAAAATAAAAAATAAAATATTTTAATAAATTTATATATAGAAATTTTAATAAGATTTTTAAAATGCAAAATTGATTTTTCTTTTTAAATAAAATTATTTTTTTAAAAATAATTTAATTTTTATTTTGATAAAAAATATTTTTATTAATTAATTTTTTAAATATTCAAATATTAAAAGATGTAAAAAATATTTTATTAAAAAACTTTTCTGTAAAACAAATAGAAGTCAAAAAAATTATTTTCCATTTATTAATTTTTTTAGTACACTGAATGTTGAAAAATGTAGAAAATTTATTTCTTCTGCGAAACAAATGTAGCGTTAACTGTAGGATAATTATTTGGGATGCGTAGAAAATCTTTAATTGTGTGAACAGCAGAGGGCAAAAAATCTTTGCCCTTCTGGCAATAATTAATTCTAATAATCATGTTCCGACAACGACAGCCATGCATGCAAATCTCAATTTTACATAATTTTATACAACCGACGATTTTAAATATTTAAAAGGTCATAGATTTTTTATGAAAATAATGAAATAATGAATGTGATCATATGTCAAAGAAAGCAAGGTCTCCTATTAAATAAATTTAATTTTTATTTATTTTTTGGCAAGTACTCTTCAGTTTCTCTTTATGATATTGCCCCACTGTGACTGGTTCTCCACAGCTCTAGCCCCTCTTCTGTTCCTAAAGAATGAATGAATACATTCAATGCCTTCAGCTGTTGCAGTTTTTTTTATTGTTTTTTTAAGAACACATTTATTTCAAAGTTGATATTTTTTAGAAAACATGATTTTAAATAAATTTAAATTTATCTTATTATTTCAAATAATTTAAAATTAATTTTTATTTTTTTATAATTAAATTTTACTCTGTTAAAACTTAAGATCTCTCAATCTTGAAAACAACTCAAATATTAATAAAATAAAACTTATTAATTTTACAATTTATTTTATGTTTTAAATAATATAATTTCTTATTACTTAAGCTTTATTGTTTTACTTAATCATGCTGGAAATTTTGATATATATATTAAAAATCAATTATGTTTTATTACTAAAAACCAAGAGAAATTAACAAGATAGGAGCATACAAAATCTAGGTAAGGGTATTTCCTCATACACTCGATACAAGGTCTAAAATGTTAAAAAATGAAAATATCATTAATATTAGAGTTCAAAACATTATATAAAGAGTTTGTACTCTCATATTAAAAAATATTTAGTTTAACTGTTAAATGTAATTGATAATATTTGTATCAATTTCAAATTAAGAGCTTTTTTTTTTTAATTTGTTTTATATTTATTTTAAATTTTGATAAAAATATCCTTTTTCTAATATTATTTCTTCTACGTATCTCATATTCTACACGCTTTACACCATGGCTCCTATTTCATCTCCACATATGGTTTTTTACCTTCATCTTCTTCCACTTTTTAGATTGAAGTTGCACTACACAAAAGCTGTGACTCTTAGCACTTTCAATATATCCCATAAAAGCTGCGACTCAACTTTTAGCTTTAGTTTTTCAAGACGTCAGGTATTGCCTTCTCATGGCTTTGTTTTTTTGCTGGTATTTTTTTAATATTTAATTTGTATTTTGAAATGCTAGACATGCATGTATGAGTAAAGATGGTTCATCTTTTAGTCCTTCACAGTGTGGGGGTAATTACCCTTCTCATGGCTTTTTTCTTTTTTTTTTTTTTTAATTTGCTGATTTTTTTTTTCTATTTGAAATGCTAGACATATTCTAATAGATAGATGTTTGATTTGAGGCTATTATCTCCCCTGTAGAAATTGTCAAGCACACCGAATGATATTCTATTTCTTAACAAACGATTGTAAGTCTAGACTTCTTTTAGAGGATTGTCTTTATTGGTAGTGTGTATGCCATTTGGATTAGGGGTGAGCATTCGGTCGGTTCGGTTTAAAATCGAACCGAATCGAATAAATCAAAAATCAAAATTTCAGTGTTTATGAAAATAGAACCGAACTGATTTTGATCAGAAACCAAACCGAACCGGTCTGATTCAGTTCAATTCGGTTCAATTTGATCGGTTTTGATTTTTAATATTTTTTTTAGTTTTTACACTTTATTTTTAATATTTTAAAATTTAATTAAAATATTTTAATCTTAATATGATTTAATTTCTCTATATTATTAAAAAAATATATTATTATCACTAATCGGTTCAGTTCGATTTTTTCGATTTTTTTTTATCAAAACTGAACCAAACTGAAATAATCAAAATTTTTGAAATTAAAAACCGAACCGAACCGAAATATATAAAAAATCGAACTAAATTTTCAAATCGGTTTGGTTCAATAAGTTTTTTCGGTTTGAACCGAATACTACTCACCCCTAATTTGGATAGAGAACATTCGGTAGTTTTATATGATCATCTTGAATTAGATGTCTTTTTTTTGTTTGTCTCTTGAAAATTCTCTCCTTTTCATGTGCTCATTTTTACGAGAACCTCTTTCATATAGTTTTTTCATATAGTGCTACACATAATTTTCTTTTAAAAAAAACTGAAAAAGGAAAAAAAAAATTCTCAAGTCAAATTAGAGGTGGTCCTTTTAAGGATAGCTAATCAAAATAGAGTAAAGCCATGCTTTACACCATTAAACAATATTGAGATATATGATCTCTTGTGGCATAACTTGCAATCTGGGGGGAGTGTTGCACTAACAATTATGCATCTTTTTACTATGGATTAGACAAGTCAAGAGCCTTGCTGAAATTTTAAGCTCTCATTTGAATTGGTATTTTATTTGTCAGTTGTAGCTAATTTCCAAGAATAGCGTATTTTATTTTATTTACTTGAATTTTTTCATTTAACTTTAATAGCATTAATTTTAAAAGGGCAATATGGCTACTAAAAATAAAAGTATTGGAAAAGCTGCATGCATGGAGTGGTGAACAATTTAATTTATTTATTAATATTTGTGTTCGGAGCACTAACTTGAGCAAGAGAAATGGAGGTGGATGGAGGGACAAAAGATATACATGGTTACAAAATCAATTAAAATTTATTGGTGTTGAACTTACCAAAGAGCAGTTAAGGCGCAATTGGATTGGATGAAAGATCAATAGAAAATGTGGAAGAAATAAAATGGGATTAGGATGGGATCACATAAAAGGTACAATTATTGCTTCTGATGAGTGGTGGAATGAAAAAAATTAAGGTACGTTTTATATAGAAAATATTTTATTTTTAGGTTTCATTAAGCAAATAAGCTTTTAATTATTTATTAACGCCATGTTTATTTTATGTATGTACTAAGGAAAATTTAAATTTTTGTAAAATTCTGTGAGAAAGGAACCTGACAAGAGCTTTATGAAAAATATCAAGTATTATTCCAAGGAACCATGGCTACTAAAGAATTTGCATATGTACCATCTTTTGGAGTTTTAAATGTCATAATTTAATAACTTAGATCATGTTGAGGAGAATAACCATGCAAAGTCTGATTTTAACGACGATTTAAATGAGATGATAGAATACAGGTTTTGGATATATAGTTTCATTTAGTCAAGTAGCACGAGGAAGTATAGGTTTTGAAAATATATAAAATAATAATAGCCAACATAATATGAGAAAACAAAGGAGAAAAGAGTTGTCTAATGATCCTACAACAAAGAAAAAAAAGATATAATAATGAAAGAAGGGTTTCAACGGCTACACAAATAACTGATACAGTTAAAGAGTTATGAGAAACTATAGAAAAAAGCATGGAATTAAAGACTGTTGCAATATGTAATTTTTTTAGGAGATTGTCCTAATTGCTCTATTGAAGAAGTTATGAAAGATGTATTATCTTTGCCACTTACGGAGGGAGGCAGCGATATTCATTTTGTTTGGCACACTCTTACTCGACCAAAAGTCAAAAAGGGAGATGTATAATATTCTCCAAAATGCAGAAACCATTTCCGGAAATGGCTGCAATATTATTTTTCATTATAAACTAATGGTTTGCGGAAGCCTATTGCTTAGTAGATATCATTTCTTATGTTTCTTATGTTTCTTATTTTATATTAGCAAATTTATTCAAATAATCTCATAGTTATTTTAGCTTATGTTTAAACTTCAGCTATGTAAATTCTTGATTAAAAATTTTTGGCATTGAAATAAAGTTCAAGCTTTATCATGTGCTTCTAGAATTATTATATTTTGCTTATATATTTAACATTTATTTTTTTAATAAAAAATGGATGTTCTTCAGCGAACGATTATTAATGATGAGGATGATGAAGTTTGACAAACTGTAATATATGAAGTGGGTATTATGTGTTTTATATTCATAAAGAACTTTGTATAAATTCATTCCACACCAAAGTTGTATGGTTACATGAAATAATGAGAGGTAATGAGAAAAGATATATTAATTTATTTAAAAATGGACAAAGATACATTAATTAAACTTTGTCTAGACTCGGAGAAGCACTACCACTTAAAATGTTCTAAGAAAATGACTATTTTAGAAAAAGTTGACATGTTTTTATATGTTCTTGCTTTGGGAGTTTCAAATAGGCAAGTTTTAAGAAAGATTTCAACATTAAGAAAAAACTATTAATATGAACTTTCATGAAATACTAAAAGGAATGTTGTGCTCATCAATTGATCTGATAAAACTGGCGACCTTGCATTCACTAATATTTCTGCTAAGACACTTTAACGGTGGTAGATATACAAATGCACATAAATATAATTACACAATTTTTACATATTACACACATATGATTTATTTTAAATAACATATATTCATGTGTAGAAAAATATTATTTAGTAGATGTTAGATATCAATAAATAGTAGGATATCTTGTACCTTATAAAAAAAATTAAATATTTTTACTTGATTTTCAACGTGGTAGAAGCTTTTAATCATTAGCACTTGTAACCAAGATATTGTATTGAATGAACTTTTGGAGTTTGAAAAGCAAGATGGAAAATATCATAAACAGCGCCTTCTTATTCGTTTAATATACAAAGGGATAAAATAGTTGTATGCATGGCATTACATAATTATATTTGAAGAAAATCATTGTCTGATACAGCCTTTGAGTGGTTGGGTGAAAGCCCAAATTTTATACCATCGGATATATTTGATGATGCAGATGATATTCAAGTAGAAGAAAGTGGAGCACTTGAAATGAATTTCGTACGTGATCAAATTGCTCATAGTTTAATGTGGGCAATTAATAATTATTATAATTTTTTTAATAACTATTGTTCATAAAAGTTTCAAATTTTAATATATTATTTTCAGCACATTTAATTATTGTAGTGCTTTATATTATTTAGTTTTTGTTTATATATTTCAATAGTTAGATAAATGGTGCACTCACAGATTTAGTCTGATAATAAATAAATCTAAGTAAATCTGAGAGGTCTCAAGTTTTACTCCCCAATCCCCAATCCCCAATCCCCAATCCCCAATCCTCATTTCAAAAAATTAAAACAAATACAAAATTTAATATGGTTTAGCATAAATCTACTCCACAATAATTTTTTTAATTTCTTTTTAAATAAAATTTTAATTTTTCTATTAATTTGATTTAACTTCTACTTCTTAATTAAGTTTTGAATTTAGAATTTAATTTCAACTTGGATTTTCAACAATTTGTATACAAATTCAAACCAACAACCAATTTGATTATTGAGAAAATAGTTATTCACAATCTGACCCAGCCAAGTCCTCCTCCGAGGATTAAAGGACATTAACAACAATTTTAGCATCCATATGCACTGAAGGACACAAAGTTGCAGCTTCACCAAGTATGGATCCATTGCATGCCATCATCAACAGGATCACTAAGTACATTTGTATTAGTAATATGCCCTATAGATAATATGTTGGTCATAGTTGGATATTATTTTTCATATATTTTAAGTATTTAAATATATTACATAAAGATTGTTATTTATCTTTAGTGTTAATTTAATTGAATCTCAAGTAAAGATAAAATTCATGAGTCTAAATTACTGTACAAAAAAAAAATATAATGTGGTTATAAATATGAAATTCCTATTGCATTTAAGTAACGTCTCCAAATGTTTCTGGTCGATATTCTTATCATGATTGGACAATGATAAGAGCTGTTAAGATTGATATATATATATTTTTTCCTTTTAGAGAAAGTAATTGATCTTACAGGTTGAGATATGTGAGATATCTAGAATTACTATATAGGTGCTTATTTTATAAATAAGTGCACTAAACTGACCCGCCTGAGAAATCCATAAATAAAATAACCTGTGTCTATGAATTACTCAAGTGATGGTTGTGTAAGTGATCCTTTGACTTGAAATCAATAAATAATCTTATATAGGGACTTTTATGTTTTAATTTATCTTACATTTACTTGGTTCATGAGTAACAAATGAGAATGAATTGGATATATTAGGAATTGTATAAAGATGTTTATGTGATTGAGATATGATTCATCACCCTATGTTAAATTAAGAAATGTCACATTTGTTTTCTACTAGCATTGATCATGAAATCTTTGTGCAAGATGAAATGAAATTAACAAATGAGATTTGAAATTTTATTCAATAGGTGACACAAAGTAATTAGTCTTGGACTTTACGGCAGACTTGGACTGGTCCTAACTTTTGCTACCGACGTTCGATGAAGACCTACGATAGCTTTTCAGAAAGGAAATTTCGAGACGCACGACTTTCAAAAGTATAACAAGGGCCAAAGGCCTGTCACAAAGTTTGAGTCACAAGTTCCATTGTTTAGAGGTCAATTTTGCATTTTAATTATTTTTTTAGATATTTTTATAATTTTGCATATAAGGGTTTTTTCTATTATAAATAGCCTTTCCTTAGTTATTTGAGACTCACTTTTCAATCCTTTAAAGAATTTCAATAAGACTTTTCAGGTTTTAGCCTTTCGTTTCTATTATATCGTCTTAGCAAAACGTTATTAGTTAAAACTTCTGACGGAATCTAATCAGTCCTTTATCAATAGGTCAATGACTAATAAATGAGAATTAATATGGTTTAATATTGCAGACACATTTCATACGTGAAATGTTAAATCAAGAGATTTGTGATGAAGGGATATTAATTATACTGAGAAATCATGCACTAAAAGGTTAAGTCAAACCACTTTTGACATTCTAAATATTTGGATAGTTTTAACATATTGCTAAACAATGTTGTTAACCTTCAAATTAATAAATTAGTTGATTATATTTTATTGCCAATATATTTAGAACTTAATGAGTTACACACATAAAAAATTTATGAGAAAATAAAACGAGAAGTTAAATCAAGTAGGATCTGATTGTGTATAAATTGACACTGGGATAAAATTATAATTTGAAAGAATTACAAGTTTGATCTAATTAATTTAGTAGGAACTTAATTAAAATTTTCTAAGATTTTATATGGCTTGTTTATTAAAAGTTCTGAACTATAGTTGTAATTTATTTATTTAATTAGTTAAATAAATAAATAAATATTATTATACTGAAACCTTAGGATTTTAGCATAAAAAGGTATTTTGTGAGAGCCTGTGGTCTCTCTAGGAGAAACATTTTGAGAGCCTCCAAAATTTCTAGGAAAGATAGAAAATTAATACTCAAAACCTCTCCCCTTCTCAAACCCTTAGAATGGTTCTAAGATTTTTCGATTATCATTCTGTGTGTACATCATGAGATATTAGACACTTGGATGGTTTGTGGTTTGTGACAATCCAATCAAAACGAACGAATCTCATGTTTGTTACAAAGAAAATAAAAGGTATTTATTTTCTCTTCAATATTATTACTTTATTCATTTAAACATGATCTATATTGGTAAAAAATTTTATTTTTCTATTTTTTCCGTACTTTCATCCAATTGAAACCCAACAATATGAGCTTAGTTTGGCTTGCTCCCAATCGCCAAGGAATTTTAAGTGTTGAAGTCACAATTTCGTAAGGAACTTTTCCTTTCTTCTACCTCAAAAACATTTTACGTCTATTGAAATTCCACATAATGGTACAGGCTTTAGCAATAATGACAGCATCCAGATATTGAATAAGATGAGATATGAAATTGCCAATTTGGGGAAACGATTGGCACCCCAATGAGTCCGCAAGGCAATGCCATCCACATTCTCTTGCTTTAGGACACGTTAAAGAGGATATGTATACATCTCATCTTCAATGGCATGATTTATTTTGCAAGAAAAAAATAAAATAAATTCTTGCAAAATCATGCATGATTCATTTAAAAAAAGTAAAAATTTTACAAGTTTAAAAAAAAAACGAATCCTTTCATTTCAAATAAAAAATTTAATGGAAAAGAATTGAATTGAATTGAATTCTTGTGAAATTTTTTATTCCGAACAAGGGGTTAGAGCCTATTTGGCATTGAATTTAGAGGTCAGAAAAGTGCTTTTAAAAAAAAATCATTTTAGATATTGTTTAGAAAGTTATTTTGATGCTCTTATGACTAAATTATATCCAAATAATTTTAAATTGTATTTTAATATTTTCTAAATAATATGTTTAAAACGTATTTTTCTCAACAACAGTTCTAATAGTAATACTAAATAGGAACATGTTGATCTCCACTCCTAAATTTGCAAATTTACCTTGGCAGAATGGGTATTCCTCATGGTTTTCCAAATAAAATTTTTTTACTTTTGGTGGTTCAGCTTGCAAATCTTGCTCCAGTCATTAGGCAAAATTAAGGTGGAAAAAGCATTGTTAGGGCTGACAAGCAAGTAACAACTAAAAGATCTTTTGTTATAAATACCTACACTATTATATTTCAGTACCTAAGCATTGCTTATGAAATTATTGTCTTAATAATACTAAGACAATAGTTTACCAGCACTTTAAAATTATTGTAAAGAAAATTTAATTTTTTTTATTATATATAATAAGCTATTTTAATAAATAGCTTGTTTTATGTTAATAAGATTATAATTATAATAGTGATTTCTATTCGTTGCGAAAAAAATAAGTAAACTATTATTTTATACTACAATAACAAAAGCAAATATGGTGGTTATTGAATTCTTGCCTTAACTTATGGTTACAATTTAATTAATATATTTAGTAACAATTTGCAGCTACTATATATCTTAGATTCACTAGGGAAAATTTTAAGATCTTATCCGGACTTGCTTGAGTGAAAAGCTTAGATATTAGGCCATTGTCCCAATTCACTCCATCCTCGTTTGTGATGCTTGCTTCTTTAAAATTATCAAGACTAGGAGTGAAGTTTCCACACTTCAATTTTCCACCATATCTTATTCTCTACCTAATTCCTTTCATTAGCACATCCTTAGGCTGCAATAAGCTTTACCAAATGAAGCTAGGGTTAGAAGTATGAGCATCTCAAACGTCTCTTCGGCTTTGAAAATTCAACTAAAAAAGTAATTGGATTAGATGAAATCCTCCAACCTTACTTTTATCTAACATGGGTAATTAAAGAGGCAGAGATTCCAAAATTTCATACCACTCTTCTCCTACCACTCTTCTCCTTCTTGTTAAGAGGGGATAACAGAAACTTAATAAACTTGAGAATGCACGAGAAGAATGATTCTCATTGAAAGATGTTGTAGTTTATATATAGAAGGAATGGAGCTAACAGACTTGTTGAGCTGTATAAGCTAGCAAATGAAACTTTAGTTCTCCTAACATATTTTCCCTCCATAAATGTATTTACTTTTTATTAGTGTATTTGGCCTAGACCATTATCTTTGATCTTTTTGTATGTCATTTTTTTTTATTAGTAAAAGAGGTTTTATTATCATTATTATTTTTTCGCATGTTACATAATAATGATTAACATCCCTGGTTACTTATTATTATGGTGATAATAATAAAATATGACTAGTATGATTATTGATTGGTAATCATGAGATCATTATGTGTATGTTAATATAATTCAATAATCATAGATACTTGTTAGAGAACAAAGTATTGGATGGACCCACATTAAAATCACTACATGGGGTTATTATCATAAGTGAATCTCAAGATAGTTATGTTTTAATCCTTTGCCTTGAGATTATCATAGTTTCCAACATAAGGACTGTTATGTTTTAATATAACCAATCATTGTCTTTAATCGGATAATTATAAAGGTTATGATTGAATATAATAGAAATTATGTAGAGGATATTGAACAATCAAAATAGAATTTGTCTCTCTCTTTGAGAAAGATATCTTCTGGGCCCTTCGATAAGTGAGACTGAGAAATGCATGGCCGTGCTCAAATGAATTGATACTGTGATTAATATCATTTGGTTTTATCAGTCTACTTAGAGATTGAGAAATCATAAGTTTGAACATTATAAGTTTGACATTGACCATGACTTATATTCAAACTAGATATCATATGACAAAAGGATTAATACATGTTTTGTTTATTAGGTTTTATTGGACTATCGATTCTCATATTAATTGGGTAGTCATAATGTCTTGTTAGAGGCTGCGTAGGGTTTGTGGGCCTTGTGGGACTGGGCCTATTACCAATTAATGTGAGCCTATTGGATCACACACAAAAAAACGTCGTTGATGTGCTATGTTATATTAATGGGTTAAAAGCTCGTTAGTATAATTAATAATAATAAAGATGTTATTATTATTAATATTAATTATTTATTATTATAATATAATAATATTTAAAAGATCTGCAGTTTATCTGTAACTGTTATAGATAAAGATTTTTCCGTTTTCCTTTTCAAAGAAGACTTATCACATAGATATTTGAGTATCTGCAAGATTGTGATAGTTGGTTATGAACACAACTCTTATTCGAAAAAAAAGTGTGGGAAAATGAAAAGATTGAAAAACGAATAAAAGACCTTCTTTGAATCGCGGGAGTAAGGTTTTTGAGTGATTGTTTTTCTGGGGTGCAGATTGGGGAGCACATAGCTTATCCATCCGTTGAGAGAGCTAGCACTCCAGACGAAAACGTTTCTATGGATACCATTGAGGGTGTTCGTTTTAGAAGCAGCACCATCAGTCCGGAACTGTCTCTTCTCGTCAAGTAGAAAAGGTTATTCTCTTATCCTTCCTTTTGAAGTAAACGAAGCACTTGGATCCTGAAAGGGGAAACAGAGGTTTTTATTTTCTGCTGTGTAGTTTTTAGGTTCAGTAATCTCTGGGTTTCCTAACACATTTTCCCCTCAAGATAGAGGAGGTGAGAAATCAACCAATCCCATCTTAGAGAGCAAAAAAGAAAAAACATATGTAGAAAAAGGTTTTGTAAATAATGCCAGTTGTAGTTTGGAAGCAACATGCTTAGTAGAGATAAATCCTTCAATGAGTTTATTTCTGACGATGTGGAAATCAATGTCCAAGTGCTTTGTACATTTATGGAATATTGGATTAGCAGCAATATGGAGTGCTGCTTAATTGTCACACTTGAGTGGAATTGGTAAAGAAACAGAAACTTGGAGACCTTGGAGAACATAAGCAATCCACTGTAGCTCACAGACAGTTACTGCCATACTTCTGTATTCAGCTTTAACTATAGATCTACTTACAGTGGACTGCTTTTTGGATTTTCAGGATATGATTGACGATCTTAGAAAGACACAATAGCCTGAAAGAGACTTCTGGACACTGGACAAGAGGCCCAGTCAACATCACAGTATGCCGAGAGTTGAAGAGTATTTTTGGTAGGGAAGAACATTCCTTTGTTAGATGACACTTTAAGATACTTCAGGACATGAATACCGCATTAAGGTGGGACTGGTAGAGGGATCACATATTTTGGCTGAGTAGCTAGACAGAGTAAGTTATATCAGGTCCAGTGAGGCTTGGATAAAGTAACCTTCCTACAAGTCTTTGATACACCTTTATATCTAGCAAAGGGTTGTTGTCACTAGGTAAGAGTTTGCATCCTTTAAGCATGGGACATAAGATTGCATTTGCATTATTCAATCCAGTTTCGTGAATGATATCAAGAATGTATTTTTGTTGACACAAAAACTTGCCATTTGAAGACCTAGCTATTTACATACAAAGAAAGAACTTTGCATACCCCAAGTCCTTAATAGTAAACTGTTCATGTAAAAATTGTTTAACTTCTAATATTGATTGTAACAAATAGCAATGGTCATAGCAAGACTGCACGAACCTAAATAATAAAATTTTTGTAGTGAATTCTTTATTCCATTGCCTACCTGCTTGTTTTAGCCCATAAATGGATTTCTTAAGTTTACAAACTTGGCCAAGTTTTGCTTTATCATAGCCTTCATGTGGAGTTACATAGAATTCTTTACCAATAAAACCATGAAGGAAGGCATTATTTGTCACATTCTAAAACCTACGGATGAAAATAGAAAAACTATTAGCTTTAAATTGTATCATACAAAAGTTAGAGTAATTAGCTTCAGATGAGGTGCTAGCTTAACCTCGAGCTAAATAGGGGAGGTGCTAGCTTATCCATAGCGGCTTGACACACAGTTCACCTATAGATAGAGCGCTAAAAGTTGTGTTTAGAGGTCTAACTTGCATTTCATATAGAGTTTTACATGCACAGACATAGTTAAAATAAGAATGACTAGTAATAGTATTTTATTATCTTTAAACTGTAATAATTGAATCATAGAAAACCCAAATAAGAAAACAGACATATCTTAAAATAAAGCATCTAAAGTGATAAGCAGGTCGGAATCAAGTTACTTTCGGGAGGTGTTGAAGGGTTTCCCGAAATGTTAGCTTGAGGTACTTATTAAAACCGAAGTGCTTACCTAAATGAAATGAACTTCTAAAGGTTAAAAATGTAAGTTTAGTAGGTCAATCTATGAATATTGAAAGTTTAAAAACTAAATTGAAACATGTGAAAAAGTTTAGTAGGTTAAAGTGTGAATATGGAAAGTTTAAAAGTAAATTCCCAGTTTAGCCTTCTATCTTTTACTACTTTTGCACCTAAACCCACCATGTATCACCTAGCCATACATGAAGACATAACTAAGCATGAAAGAAAAAGTTATCTTCCATTTCTCCATGGTTGCTGTACCTACACCAAAAAGAAAAGGAAAATCATTTTGCCTTCTTATCTTCTATTTCCACCATATTTCTCCATAAAGACAAAATCTTTGTAATACTCGGCTAGACCCCGGCATCAGAATTCCTACCTTCCGATGGAATCTCCGTTGGAATCCAGAATTTCTCGGATGTCGGAGCCTTCCAAAAGGATAAAATAAAGGTTTTCTAAAATATTTTTACATATTTTTATGGTTTGATCAAGAAAGAAAATTGAGTTTTGAAAGAAAAGAAAGTTTTGAAGGGAAATGCCAGATTCGGCCGCCGAACCTCATGTTCGGCCGTCGAAGGTGGCTCTCTTTTACTGTCGCCGAACATGGTGGAGTTGTGGAAGCACCTTTGGCCTTCGAAGGTGGTCTGGTTAGCCACTTATAAAAGGCCCCATGTCCAAAAATGGGCGAGTTTCTCTCTCCATTTTCGGGCAAAGGTGAGTTCTTGACCCTCCATGGTTGATTTTATGTTTTCCTTCAAATATCCCTGAGTTTTTATGAGTTTTTACCATGTTTTGAAGATTTTAAGCTAAAATCAAGGTTTTTGAAGCTTGGAGACCTTCGGAGCTCGTTCTCTCCTCATCTCCAAGTTGGGTCACGCCTACCTTCGTTCTTCAAGAGGTAAGTGTAGATCCATACCTTTTTACATGTTTTAAGTAAGTTTTAAGAAGGGATTAAGGGTTTTAATGCATGTTTAGAGTAGATCTAAAATGTTAGGGTTTGTGTACCCTTTATGATAATTGTATGCTAAATGTGATGTTTGTTGGGGTATAGGCTAGCTTTAAGCCCCTAAATGCTTGAAGATATGTTTATGCATGCTTTTGTGTGAGTTGGTGTGAGTTGAGAGGCTTTGGGGTGACTGGATGTACATATGAGGCTTGGGTTCTACCCTTTGGGAGAGCCCAGGTTCGGCCGCCGAACCTGCCTAGAGGCAGTTTTAGGCCGCCTAAACTCGCCCCGAAGGTTTGGACTTTCGGCTCTAGAGGGGAGTTTCGGCCGTCGAACCTACCCCCGAAGGTTGTGACTTTTGGCTCTGGAAGGACTTTCGGCCGCTGAACCTGCCCCAAAAGTCCCTGACTTTCGGATCTGTAGGGACCTTCGGCCGCCGAACCTGCCGCCGAAAGGAACCTGCCCAGCCTTCCTTTGCCTATTTTGCATGCATGTTTTATGATGTTTTAGGGGGTTTTTAGGGAGATGTTTAGAGTCATGATAGAGTATGTTTGGTCCCTCATTTGAGTCCACCTGTGTAGGATCGGACCTGAGAGACCGAGGAGGTAAGCAGTGAGTTAGCTGCTCCAGAGTCAGTTGAGCACCAGCCAGAGGTGAGTAACACACAACTCTTTTATTTTAAAGCAAATAAACTTTTTAGCATATTCATGCATCACGAATGCCATGATATGTACTAGGTTGTTTTGCATTAGAACTCACAAATTTGATGCATTGCATAATATAATGTTGATGTGGATGGATTTTGGATGACCCTCTAGCCCTCGATACGATATGTTATGATACGGTATGGAAGTCCAGTGAGGCCCATTCTATGCCCCTAGCACGATGTGAGAGAAAGACCAGTGAGGCCCATTCTACGCCCCTGGCACAATTGGATATGTGGAGGGTTAGAGGCGACAGATCCATCCGTGATGTGATTTATTTGTGATGTGATGCATTTCATGAAAGCATGTATTTAATAATTTGTTTTACTGTTCTGCTCACTGGGCTTTAGTAGCTCACCCCCTTTCCCCTAACCCCCAGGTTTGCAGGGTCAGAGGCGGCAAGGGGTCAGCAAGGGTGTAACGACCCCAAAATGGACCGTCACCGGCGCTGTAACGCCCCGGAAATCCGGACCGCTACCGGCGCTAGGATTCAGGTCGGCTTAAGGCCGCCGGAACCCGTAGCAAGCCTACATACATCCTGTTTACCTGTTTAATCCCATACATGATCAACAAACATACATAAGAATTAAAACTTTTCATTTGCTTCATTCACCAAACTCAACCTGTGCATGCACTATGCTCATCATATACATAAACATTAATCCCTCTGTGGGATTTCATCAAAGCCTCAATGGGCAATAGATATCCTGTGTTGAGTTGGTTCACATATACATCATAAAATAAGATCATATACATACCAAGGGATTAACATAAACTATGGTCAAGCACAACTCTATCCTCAATAACATAGTTACATAAACATAACTGTTTCAAACTTTACATTACATTCTTATCATTTGTCATGTCCACATACTCTAACTATTACATACATATGACTTTTCTCTTCTTTTCTTCTCTATCACTCCCGTACCTGCAAACCTGGGGTTAGGGGAGAGGGGTGAGCTAGATGCCCAGTGAGTAGAACTATAAAAAGAATATTTAAAACATGCTATAATGGAATGCATCATTGCACAAACATTTCACATCATGGAAGGACCGACCCAAAAATCCCTCAGCTCCATGCCCGGCCCTATTATGGGCACCACAGGACTTCGTATTGCCCGGCCCTATTATGGGCACCACAGGACTTCGTAAATCGGAGCTATTGCCCGGCCCTATTATGGGCACCACAGGACTTCGTACACAGGACTAGTGAGTCGTGCAATGTCCCTCCTCATCAACCACAATATAATAATGCAATGTAGCATATTCGTGATTCTAATGCAAGCATCCTATATTATAGTCATGATGCATGAAACATGATAAAATATTCACTTTCTTAATTTAAAGGATTAAGTATAGTTCCACTCACCTCTGGCTGACTCTGTCAAACTCTCAGCAGCTGGCTCACTGCTGGGGTCCTTGGTTCCTCGGGTCCGAACCTACACAGGTGGACTCCAATGAGGGACCAAACACATATAAACATATCTCTAATATATTCCCCAAAAACCCCCTAAAACATCATGAAAACATCACAGAAAATATGCATGAAATGGCTGAATAGGGCACCTTCGGCGGCACCTTCGGCGGCCGAAAGTCCTGGACAGAGACGAAACTCAGCTAGGTTCGGCGGCACCTTCGGCGGCCGAAAGTGCCAGACAGAGACGAAAGTCTCTTTTCGGGGGCACCTTCGGCAGCCGAAAGCTGCCTTCACAAGAGGGGTTCGGCGGCCGAAACTCCCTTCGGCTGCCGAACCTGGTTTCTGCCAAATGGCAGAAACTTGGTTCAAATGAACCTCCTGCCTCCCAAAACCACAGATCATGCATATTTCTCAACCAAAACATACATACAAGTTCCTAGGGGTCTCAAACATGCATATACCCCATCTACAACACTTCATACACACACAATCAAGCTACATTGCTCAAACATCATCAAAACCCATAAACTCAACCTATGTCCTAACATGCATTCCTACCCATAGATCTTACTTAAAACTTGTTTAAAACATAAAAAGGGTTCAAGATCGACCCTTACCTCTTGAAGAAACGAGAGGAAAGTGATCCTAGCTTGGAGATGGAGAGATTAAGCTCTTTGAACCTCCAAGCACTCAAAACTTGCTCAAAACTTGCTCAAAGCTCACAAATCTTCAAAACGAAGTTATAAACTCGTTAAAACCATGAAAGATCTAAAGGAAACACTCAAGATCGAGGGAGGAGCGGTGGAGACTCACCTTGGCCGACAATGGGAGAGAAAAAGCTCGCCCGTGCGGACCTAGGGGACCCTTTTATAGTGGCTGGCCAGACCACGTTCGGGGGCCGAATGTGCCTCCGCATCCATGCAATGTTCGGCGGCCGAACATAAGGTTCGGCGGCCGAACCTGCACTTCCCTCACTTAGACTTTCGGGGGCCTAACGTGCCTCCCAAAGTCCATGCATGTTCGGCGGCCGAAAGTGAGTTTCGGCGGCCGAACCTGGGTTTTCCCTTAAAGAAATTTTCATGCAAAAACTCATTTAAAATCATACTTAAAAACATTAAAAACATGAAAACATTTTATAAAAACATGCTTTTACCCTTCTAGAGGTTTCCGACACCCAAATTCCACCGGACGGTAGGAATTCCGATACCGGAGTCTAGCCGGGTATTACATTCTCCCCCCCTTAAGAACATTCGTCCCCGAATGTTCCTCAACTAGTACATGCATAGCAAAACAACATAACATACATATAAAACACATAGAGACTAACCTTAAAAGAGATAGGGATATTGCTGGAGCATGGACTCCCGTGTCTCCCAAGTACATTCTTCCATATTGTGGTGGTTCCAAAGGACTTTCACCATCGGAATTTCCTTGTTCCTTAGCTTTTTGATCTGAGTGTCAAGAATCCGCACTGGTTGTTCAACATAAGTGAGATCCTCTTGGATCTCCACATCAGGCTCACTAAGAACCTTGCCCGGATCTGACACGAACTTCCTCAACATGGAAACATGGAAAACCGGATGGATTCTCTCCATAGAAGCAGGCAAGTCCAGCTTGTACGATACGTTCCCAACTTTTTGCAAGACCTCAAAGGGTCCGATGTACCGCGGAGCTAGCTTACCCTTCTTTCCGAACCGAACCACCCCTTTCATTGGGGACACCTTGAGCAATACTAGATCCCCCTCCTGAAACTCTACCTGTCTCCTGCGGATGTCTGTATAACTCTTCTGCCTGCTTGTGGCAGTCTTTATCCTTTCTCTGATCATGGGCACCACTCTGCTGGTGATCTCTACAAGCTCAGGCCCTGCTAAGGACCTCTCTCCAACCTCTTCCCAGCAAACAGGTGACCTGCACTTCCTTCCATACAAAGCTTCATATGGAGCCATCCCGATGCTAGCATGATAGCTGTTATTGTAGGCGAACTCCACCAAGGGTAGATGTTGCCTCCAAGAACCGCCAAAATCTAGCACACACATCCTGAGCATATCCTCTATTGTCTGGATGGTCCTCTCTGACTGTCCATCAGTCTGGGGGTGGAAGGCAGTACTAAAATCCAGCCTGGTACCCATAGCATTCTGCAGACTCCGCCAAAACCTGGAGGTGAACTGGGGCCCTCTATCTGATACTATAGACACTGGGACCCCATGCAGCCTGACAACCTCGTCAACATACACCTGCGCTAACTTATCCACAGAGTAATTGCTCCTAACAGGGATGAAGTGAGCAGATTTGGTGAGTCTGTCCACGATCACCCATATGGAGTCTAGTCTGTTGGATGTTGCCGGTAACCCCACTACAAAATCCATAGCGATATTCTCCCATTTCCACTCTGGAATCGGCAGTGGGTTAAGCATTCCAGCCGGCTTCTGATGTTCCAGCTTCACCCTCTGACATATTTCGCAGGCTGACACGAACTGTGCCACTTCCCTCTTCATAGCTGGCCACCAATACACTCTCTTCAGATCTTGATACATCTTGGTGGCTCCAGGGTGAACACTGTACCTTGCATTATGAGCCTCTCTCATAATGTCTCCTTTTAGCCCGATGTCATCTGGTACACATAGTCTATTCCCATAGCGGAGGATCCCCTTATCATCGAATCTGAACTCACTATTTTTGCCTGACTGAACAGTCCTGGCAATCTTTACTAACTCTGGGTCCTCATGCTGTTTCTGAGCCACCTGCTCCAGAAACACGGGTGTTACTTTCATCTGCGCAATCAAAGCACCTGTACCAGACAACTCCATCAGTAGACCCTCATTGATGAGTTTATAAAATTCCTTCACCACCGGTCTCCTCTCTGCCGTGATGTGGGATAGACTGCCAAGTGATTTCCGGCTTAAGGCATCAGCTACTACATTAGCCTTACCCGGATGGTACTGGATCTTGCAATCATAGTCACTCAACAGTTCTACCCATCTCCTCTGCCTCAAGTTCAGCTCTCTCTGGTTCAAGATGTGCTGCAAGCTCTTATGATCTGTGAAGATCTCACATTTTACCCCATAGAGGTAATGCCTCCACATTTTGAGGGCAAAGATAACTGCTGCCATTTCCAGGTCGTGTGTGGGGTAATTCAACTCATGCCTCTTCAGCTGTCTAGAAGCATAAGCGATCACCTTACCATTCTGCATCAACACACAACCCAGGCCTACTCTGGATGCATCACAGAACACTGTGAAATCCTCATTGCTGTTTGGCAGAGCTAACACTGGTGCTGAAGTCAACCTCTTCTTGAGCTCCTCAAAGCTTTCTTCACACTGATCGGTCCACTCGAATCTCTGATTCTTTCTGGTCAATCTGGTTAAAGGAGCTGCAATTTTGGAGAAGTCCTGTACGAACCTCCTGTAATAACCAGCCAAACCCAAGAAACTTCTGATCTCTGTCACTGAGGTGGGTCTGGGCCAGTTAGTCACAGCCTCTACTTTCTTGGGGTCTACCTCTATTCCATTCTCTGACACTATATGCCCCAAGAATGATATGCTCCTTAACCAGAACTCACACTTGGAGAACTTGGCATACAAGCCATGTTCCCTCAAGGTCTGCAAAACTATCCTCAGATGATGGGCATGCTCCTCTGCATTCCTGGAATACACTAGGATATCATCTATGAAGACAATAACGAAGTGATCCAGGTATGGTCTGAATATTCTATTCATGAGGTCCATGAATGCTGCAGGGGCGTTGGTCAACCCGAACGGCATTACAAGGAACTCATAGTGCCCATATCTGGTCCTGAAAGCTGTCTTCGGTATGTCTTCTTCCCTTATCCTCAGCTGATGGTACCCTGATCTCAGATCTATCTTGGAGAAACAACCTGCTCCTGCTAGCTGGTCGAATAGATCATCGATCCTTGGCAATGGGTACTTGTTCTTGGTAGTGACCTTGTTCAACTGCCTGTAGTCGATACAAAGTCTGAGGGATCCATCCTTCTTTCTCACAAAAAGCACTGGAGCACCCCAAGGTGAGGTACTCGGTCGGATGAAGCCCTTATCTACCAGATCTTGCAACTGCTCTTTCAGTTCCTTCAATTCTGCTGGTGCCATCCTGTAGGGAGGGATAGAGATCGGTCTAGTTCCAGGCATCAATTCCATCTCGAACTCTATCTCCCTAGTAGGTGGTCGTCCTGGAAGTTCTTCTGGAAAGACATCCAGAAATTCTCTGACAACTGGCACTGAGGCTGGCTCCCTGACCTGACTATCTAGCTCTCTCACGTGAGCTACATACCCCTGACATCCCTTCCTAAGCAGCCTACGAGCCTGTAGGGCCGATATCAGACCTCTAGGCGTACCCCTCTTGTCTCCTCTGAAGACAACCTCTGACCCGTTCTGATCTCTGAGCCTGACTACCTTGTCCCTGCAGTCCAAGGTAGCACCATGGGTAGATAGCCAATCCATCCCTAGAATGACGTCAAAATCTGTCAAGTCTAGAACCACAAGGTCGGCGGAAAGGCATCTTCCCTCAACAAACACTGGACAATACCGGCAGACTGACTCTGCCACTGTCGGGTCACACTTGGGTCCACTGACCCATAGGGGACACTCTAACCCAGAGACCATCAACCCTAACCTCTCAACTGCCCTCGGAGAAATAAAGGAATGAGATGCACCCGGGTCCATTAATGCATACACATCAGAACACCCAATGATGAGATTACCTGACACCACGGTGTTGGATGTGTTCGCCTCCTGCTGAGTCATTGTGAAGATCCTGGCTGGAGCTGATGGACCTTCACCTCGGGAACCAGAAGAAGAGGCTGCCCCTCTCCCTCTACCTCTGCCACTGCCCTGTGTTGTGGCTGGAGCTGCTGGTTGTGCCACACTACCCGAAGCTGTCTGTTGGGGCTGGCCCATGAAAGGTGCTCTAGGACAATCCCGAGCTATGTGTCCCTCCTGGCCACATCTGAAACATGCATTGGTCCCCCATCGACACGCTCCCTTGTGTGGCCTCCCACACCTTTGGCATTCTGCACCATCTGAGCCTGAACTCGAGCCACCGCCAAATCCTAGACCGGATTTCAGCTTGTTCCAGAACTTGTTCTTCTTGGGCTTCTTAGTGCTACTCCATCTCTTACTACCTGAACTCTGAGTAGAGGGTCCTGGCCCTCCTCTGCCTGGGGTCTTAACCCCTGAAGACTGGGTCACTGACTGTTTCACTGACCCCTCAACTATGGCACTGGCCTCCATTCTTCGAGCCATATCTACCACTGTGTGAAAACTCTCCCTCTCAGCTGATTGAATCAATGAGGAGTACCTGGACTGTAATTTCATAACATATCTCCTGGCCTTCTTCACATCTGTATCTAGAGCTTGCCCTGAGAAGGGTAATAGCTCCAGAAATTTATCTGTGTACTCCTCTATGCTCATGTCTTCTGTCTGTCTCAGTTGCTCAAACTCAATCATCTTTAGCTCTCTGGAGCTATCTGGAAATGCCCATCCAGCAAACTCATTGGCAAAATCCTCCCATGTCATACTGTCTAGTCTCGGGTCCACATAGCACTTGAACCATTCCTTTGCCTTTTTGCACTTCAGGGTGAACCCTGCCATCTCAATGGCTCTTCTATCATCTGCCCCTAGCTCATCAGTGATCGTCTTCACTGCTCTCAGGTATTCAAAGGGATCATCCCCTGACTTATATTTAGGAGCATCCAGCTTAAGGTAAGCTGTCATTTTCACCTTACTCCCACTGGCTGAGCTAGGTCTAGGAGGTTGAGTAACTGGGGCTACTGGTTCTGTAGGAGGTGGAGGTGGGGATGCAGCATTCCCCGAGGTGGGGTTTGCTGGGTGAGGATGGAAGGATGAGGGTGGATAGGCTGGGTACTGTGGGTACGGTGGATAGAAAGGTGGATAAGGCATGTGAGTAGGGTAGGGATTAAAGCTGGAGTAATCCGACGTACTTCCCATCGGATACCCGGGACTCTGTGCATAGGGTGGGTAATAGGGTGGAAAACCATACCCCGAGGCCTGAGTGCCTCCTTGTGACTCCCCTGTCCCTTCTTCTGACATGCCAACATCCAGATTCCCATCCCTTCTCTGATCTTCTTCCATAACCTCCCTCACATCTGAAGAACTTCCTCCTCTTTCTGTCCCCCTTCTGCTAGTATCAAAAGACCTTCTAGGGTCCCTTGATACTCTTTCTCTGTTTGTTCTGCATGACATTGCCCTAGGCAATGTGGGAGGGCGGGCGCTTGTGCCCTCATCCTCTGGTGGGACTCCTGTCAATCGTGCAGATCGACGAGTTCCTCTCATTCTGTTCTCTGAAAAACAGCACATAACTCGCAAGCATTAGTATCATATGGTTCATGTGGAGACACATGAACCTACATCACATACATGGCAAACATAGCATATCATTTATGCGCATGCATATTGTCATGGCATATCACATCATCATAGCAAGACAGGACTCTACATCCTATCCTAGTGGACATGACCTTTCCTATTGTGCTTGACCCTCTAATACTTCTATGAGCCCGACACTGTAGGTCCGACCATATGAACCTAGGGCTCTGATACCACTCTGTAACGCCCCGGAAATCCGGACCGCTACCGGCGCTAGGATTCAGGTCGGCTTAAGGCCGCCGGAACCCGTAGCAAGCCTACATACATCCTGTTTACCTGTTTAATCCCATACATGATCAACAAACATACATAAGAATTAAAACTTTTCATTTGCTTCATTCACCAAACTCAACCTGTGCATGCACTATGCTCATCATATACATAAACATTAATCCCTCTGTGGGATTTCATCAAAGCCTCAATGGGCAATAGATATCCTGTGTTGAGTTGGTTCACATATACATCATAAAATAAGATCATATACATACCAAAGGATTAACATAAACTATGGTCAAGCACAACTCTATCCTCAATAACATAGTTACATAAACATAACTGTTTCAAACTTTACATTACATTCTTATCATTTGTCATGTCCACATACTCTAACTATTACATACATATGACTTTTCTCTTCTTTTCTTCTCTATCACTCCCGTACCTGCAAACCTGGGGTTAGGGGAGAGGGGTGAGCTAGATGCCCAGTGAGTAGAACTATAAAAAGAATATTTAAAACATGCTATAATGGAATGCATCATTGCACAAACATTTCACATCATGGAAGGACCGACCCAAAAATCCCTCAGCTCCATGCCCGGCCCTATTATGGGCACCACAGGACTTCGTATTGCCCGGCCCTATTATGGGCACCACAGGACTTCGTAAATCGGAGCTATTGCCCGGCCCTATTATGGGCACCACAGGACTTCGTACACAGGACTAGTGAGTCGTGCAATGTCCCTCCTCATCAACCACAATATAATAATGCAATGTAGCATATTCGTGATTCTAATGCAAGCATCCTATATTATAGTCATGATGCATGAAACATGATAAAATATTCACTTTCTTAATTTAAAGGATTAAGTATAGTTCCACTCACCTCTGGCTGACTCTGTCAAACTCTCAGCAGCTGGCTCACTGCTGGGGTCCTTGGTTCCTCGGGTCCGAACCTACACAGGTGGACTCCAATGAGGGACCAAACACATATAAACATATCTCTAATATATTCCCCAAAAACCCCCTAAAACATCATGAAAACATCACAGAAAATATGCATGAAATGGCTGAACAGGGCACCTTCGGCGGCCGAAAGTCCTGGACAGAGACGAAACTCAGCTAGGTTCGGCGGCACCTTCGGCGGCCGAAAGTGCCAGACAGAGACGAAAGTCTCTTTTCGGGGGCACCTTCGGCAGCCGAAAGCTGCCTTCACAAGAGGGGTTCGGCGGCCGAAACTCCCTTCGGCTGCCGAACCTGGTTTCTGCCAAATGGCAGAAACTTGGTTCAAATGAACCTCCTGCCTCCCAAAACCACAGATCATGCATATTTCTCAACCAAAACATACATACAAGTTCCTAGGGGTCTCAAACATGCATATACCCCATCTACAACACTTCATACACACACAATCAAGCTACATTGCTCAAACATCATCAAAACCCATAAACTCAACCTATGTCCTAACATGCATTCCTACCCATAGATCTTACTTAAAACTTGTTTAAAACATAAAAAGGGTTCAAGATCGACCCTTACCTCTTGAAGAAACGAGAGGAAAGTGATCCTAGCTTGGAGATGGAGAGATTAAGCTCTTTGAACCTCCAAGCACTCAAAACTTGCTCAAAACTTGCTCAAAGCTCACAAATCTTCAAAACGAAGTTATAAACTCGTTAAAACCATGAAAGATCTAAAGGAAACACTCAAGATCGAGGGAGGAGCGGTGGAGACTCACCTTGGCCGACAATGGGAGAGAAAAAGCTCGCCCGTGCGGACCTAGGGGACCCTTTTATAGTGGCTGGCCAGACCACGTTCGGGGGCCGAATGTGCCTCCGCATCCATGCAATGTTCGGCGGCCGAACATAAGGTTCGGCGGCCGAACATAAGGTTCGGCGGCCGAACCTGCACTTCCCTCACTTAGACTTTCGGGGGCCTAACGTGCCTCCCAAAGTCCATGCATGTTCGGCGGCCGAAAGTGAGTTTCGGCGGCCGAACCTGGGTTTTCCCTTAAAGAAATTTTCATGCAAAAACTCATTTAAAATCATACTTAAAAACATTAAAAACATGAAAACATTTTATAAAAACATGCTTTTACCCTTCTAGAGGTTTCCGACACCCAAATTCCACCGGACGGTAGGAATTCCGATACCGGAGTCTAGCCGGGTATTACAGGCGCTAGGATTCAGGTCGGCTTAAGGCCGCCAGAACCCGTAGCAAGCCTGCTATACTCTCTGTGTACCTGTAAACCTCATACATGATCATACATTTTCTGTGAAAACAAAACTCTTTTCTGAACCAAGGCTTAACCTGTGCATGCACTATCTCTGTACTCTGTACTCATGTACTCTGTACTCTGTATCCCTGACTAGAGCTTGCTCTAGATGGGTTAACTCATACCTGTTAAGCCTGGTTTTCACATACAGGAAAACATATATACATATACAGATCATGTACAAAACATACATCACTAGGACAAGCAACAACTATTACATCTCTTTAATATTACATGTCCACTCTAAGCTATTACAGATCTCTTTACTTTTCCTGTACTCTGCTGGACTGTCCCTGTACACTGTACACTGAACCTGCAAAACTGGGGTTAAGGGAGTGGGATGAGCTCTATAGCCCAGTGAGTAGAACAGTAAAACATCTCAGTAAAATATGATCTCATGGAATGCACCATATCACAGACAAGCCACATCAAGAGTAAACCTGTCACCACATAGTCCCAGTAACTCTGTGCCAGGGCGTAGAATCGAGCACCTGGTCTTCCTGTCATATATGTATATGTGTATATAACACCTTTGTACTTACCATTGCCAGGGCGTAGTCAAAGGCTCCTGGACTTTGCTATACCTGCCAGGGCGTAGTCAAAGGCTCCTGGACTTCGCTATACCTGCCAGGGCGTAGTCAAAGGCTCCTGGACTTCCTGTCTGAGACTATTGGATCATTCAGCATTCACTCACATCACCAAACGATGCAATGCAACATATTCGTGAATACTAATGAAATCAACCTATGGCATAAACATGATGCATGAGATATGCTAAAAGCAGTTTGTGGTTCAATTAAAAGTCATAAGTTTAGTTCCACTCACCTCTGGCTATCTGGACTGACTGACTCTGCAGGCTCTGAACCTCTGGAGCAGGACTCACTGCTGCTCTCTCTGGTTCCTCTGGTCTGTACCTATACAGATGGACTCAAATGAGGGACCAAACAAGCGTAGAAATAACGCTCTTAAACTTCCCTAAGAATCCCCTTAAACTCACTCAACTATCCATGCAAAGCATGTAAAAGAAAGCTGGACAGAACACTTTCGGCGGCAGGTTCGGCGGCCGAATGTCCTCTCCAGAGACGAAACTCAAGCACCTTCGGCGGCACCTTCGGCGGCCGAATCCCCCAAACAGAGCCGAACATGCAAAAACACTCGGGGGCAAGCTGTGGCAACCAAGCCACCATGCAGGAGGTTCGGCGGCCGAATGAACCTTCGGCTGCCGAAACTGAGTTCATCCAGAACTCAGCTTCAACGGCAAACCATCTTCTCCTTCCCTTCAACCACTCAAACCATATATACTCCAACTCCTCAACACACATATACTCACGTATATGATCACAGGGGTCCAAAACTATCTAATAACCCCAAACAACAAATCAAACATAACACAGAAACATGTATACATGCATAACTCATCAAAACCACTACTTCTCACTTAAACATGCATCTCTCTCCCTTAACTTCCATAAAACCTTCAGAAAACACATAAACAGGTTCAAGAGCATTACTTACCTCCTGTAACAAGAAGCTGAACACTCTGAACTAAGGAAAACGGACCAACTCTCCTCAAACTTAGCTTTTTGCTTCAAAACATTCAAACCCTTGTGAACGATCAAAACACTCTGCATGAGCTGCTCAAACTCAGCAAATAAACCAGGAGAGACGTGGCCAACTTCTGGACATGATCTGGTGATAACACCTGTCCAAAATGCTGACTAAGGGATACAAAACTGCTGGCTAAGCAACTCAGCTTCGGCTGCCGAATCGCATGCAAATCCATGCAACATTCGGGGGCCGAACCTGAATTCGGAAGCCGAACATTGGGCACTTTCGGCGGCCGAACTTATCTTCGGCGGCCGAACTTGGCTCCTCTGCCTTGGTTCATTTCAACTCCAAACTTGGTTCCATTTACCTGTAACCCAATACACCACACAACATTCGTGAGAAACTCCTATCTCCTACCCTCTCGAGGATTCCGACATCCCGGAGTCCACCGGACGACAAAAATTCCGGTGCCGGACTCTAGCCGGGTATTACAAAGGGTATGGTCATGTATATGTAATAGTCTAGTAGTGGACATGTAATGTAATGAAATGTAAAATGATGTAATGTAAAGTAATGTAATGAGAATTAGTATTGTGCTTGCCCTAGTGTTTATTGTAAATCCCTATTGTACATGATCCTTATGTAAATGTTTTAATGATGTGATTTGTTGAACCAGGCTTGACATATGAGATGTTGACCCAACTGGAGCATTTGATGAGGGCTGTAGTAAGGGGTTTTATGTATATTGTTATGATGCATGCACAGGTCAAGCTTGGTATATGTGAAAAGTTTAAAGTTTTTATGAAATGTATGATCATGTATGGGATTGTATCAGATGTACAGTTTGTATAGTAGGCTTGCTACGAGTCCCGGCGACCTTAAGTCGATCTGGATCCTAGCGGTCCGGTTTCCGGGTCGTTACAATCTTCATCCATGCAAAATCCTTTTCTAAGTGAAATAACCAGCAAAGAAACCATAGAGAAGGAGGGAAGAAGGAGAGAAGTTTAGGTGCTTAAGTAGTAAGTGATAGAAATTGAAAATAGGTTAAGCAAACATATCCTTTAATGTTTTCAATCAATTATATGTTGTTAAATGAATTAAAACTCATGTTTTTCTTATTCTTTATAAAGAAAAAATTCAAAAGGAGGAAGGTATATCAAAGGAAAAAGGCAAAGAAAAAGAGTAACTAAATTGTACCTAAGGCTTTTGAAAAGAGTTGTGCAAAAGGTTTGGTGTTTGTATGAAGTTCTGTTTTTCCTTTAATTTTCTCATGAATATGTAAAATTAGAGATTGGTTTTGATTACTGGAAATATTCTTTTGATTGTATGGATTTGTGATATGAAGGTTGAAGTGATGATTGGAAGGCTTAAAGCAAATAGATCCAACATGGGAGCTAAAAACACAAAACAGGCAGAATAGATTCCAACAGGACAACCTGTATTGGAAGTCTCATAACTTATTGTGTAATAATTGAAATTAAGCCTAACATACACCAAATGAAAGCTAAGACAAAAAGATAAAACTTTCCTAAAGTGACCAAAATTTGAATCTGTAGCTAATTATATGCAAATTGCTAGTGAACCTAAATTGGTCACAGAGAATTGTGCATCCGAAACAGTCTGTATCACTTAGACCATAACCAATGATTTACTCATTGAATTGAATTGAATTAAGACCAATGCCAAATGAACCTTGAGAAGTATACCTAAAACTTTGTACAAGAAAGTTAAGCTTGAATCTGTATGCAAATGTATACATATGATATGTTTTGTTAGATTAAAAACAGATACCAAAATTGTACTGGTTAGAATCTAATTGGGCAGCTTGCAAAGAAAAATTCATAACTTAAGTGAGGAAGGTCAGAATTAGATACAATATATCTTGTTAGAAAGCTAAGACATAAATACACAAAGTTCATGAGAAATGTGAGTCTAATTATGTCTATAAGACACTTAGAAATGTGACACAATCTTAGTCAGAAATAAACCTAAATCTAAATGTTGACCTAAAAGGGATTGATATGCTAGCTTTGCGGCCAAATTACGCACGTGCTAGCTTGACATGCTTGCTGTATGCACATGCTAGCTTAATAGACTAAAACATTACACACATGTTCTTGATGAAATAATAATATGTTCATGACTGAATATTATGTTCATGAGTGAATATGGTCTATTACACATATATGTATGCTCTTAAGGACTCTTTTTATCGACGTGCTTGCTTATGAATAAATAGTTCGACATATTTACTTGTTTCAACATGTTAAGCATCTAAATGAATAATTTTAGTACTAAAAAATAATTAACAAGTAAATATGCATTCTTGGTCCTAGTAAACCTCAGTGGGAGTCATAGATAGAATAAGGGTATGACATGCCATATACAGTTTAGTAGTACTGCGCCCTAATGGGCTACATGATATGATATTTTCGAAACACTATGTGTCATACAGTTTCTTGGCTTTTGAGCTATACAGGCACAATATTCGGCCCTTAGGCTATACAGTTTGGCACTTTATGCTATATAGATACAATTTTCCTATATCTAGCTAGTTGGTCCTGTGAAGAGTTTATAGGGGCTAAGATTTAATTATATGACTTGTTAATATCTTACAAGCATGCACACAAGATGGTTACCAAAATAAGAATGATTTTACAGTTATAAAATTGCATGACTTAATTTGTCCACTTTTCACCCACTGACAAATAAAATTTTCACTCGCCTTTATAAAATGATTTCATTGTATTTGTCATGAATATTCGTATTTATATTTGAATGAATATATATTGTTATTCACACACTGGGCATAAGCTCAGCGCATTGGATTTTTTCATGCATAGGTAATAGATAAAGGAAGCAACAACCAAAAGGGTCGGGTTGCACGGAGACATCATCATAACCAATTATTCACAACTTTTGTATAAGAGGTTGTTTATGTTTGGCATGTACATTAGTAGTCTACCAAGAGTCCGTAAATGAGTGTTGAAAATAGTACAAGTATAAACAAATATGTTTATTACTTTAAGTTAATATGTTCTACATATGGATTTAATAGTGTGAATTGAGTAATTATTGAGATTTTATGACTATTATCCATAAGGATAATTGCTGATAAGCAGGGGGAACTCTCGCAGTTTCTCCATTTAAAATTATGTTGTGAATCAACATGCATTTAAACAAACTAAAGAACAATTTCTAATGTAAAAGCTAACTTAAGTCCACATATATAATTGCATATAGTATAATATGTGGCATCCTTTACTGAGCTATTTTATAGACGGGTAAGGGGTGTTACATTATTGCTATCTATTTGATGAGGAGACCGGTCTTTAGCAGCTGAAAGGCAAACAGTACATATATGCTCAGTAGCTTTGTCAAGCTTAAGTAGACTTAAGTGGTATAATTTGAAAAAAGAGGCATGTTCTAATATGGAGTGCCAAAGGCAAGTTTTATTTACAGATTTAGGTACTGTTATTTGTGATACATTGCAACTAGTCTTATTTTTGTAGGCAGACCCTTGGTTCTATAGAAAATATGACCCTCCTTGAGCCTGTCCAATAACAACAGTCTTATTATTCTATAAATCCTGTATAACACATCTGTCATGACAAAATGTAATAGATAGTTGACATGTTTGTGCTAGTTTGCTCATAGAGAGGAGGTTACATTGGAACATAGGTACTAATAACACTCCATATAATTGAAGTATTAGTCTAAGTGAAATGGAACCTGTATGTGAGACAACTCTAGAGGATCCATCTGGTAATTGTATTATTTTAGGTTTGATAAGAAGAGAAATTTTATCAAATAGCTGGAGTGAATGGCACATATGATTAGTAGCCCCTGTGTCTATGATCCAAACCTCTTTGTTTCTATTCTCTATGCTAAACAAGCAAAAGTTAGAAATCTTACTAGCAAATTCTATTGAGTTACCAAGCTCAATTTCACCTGTAGGGTCAAATATGGCAGGAGCTTTGCCTTTCATCATCTTCTTCATCTCCTGTTGAAATAGGATAGAGAAATTGGTATTCAACTCGTTATTCTTAACTTGATTTGTTGTTATGATGTCCACTAGTGTTTTTGTAATTGCAGCATTGGCAACATCTGTTTGTTTCTTGGTTTTTCTTTGTCTCAATTCTTTATACCACTCTAGATAGCCAATATTCTTGAAGCAAGCCATTCTAGTATGGTCATTTGAATTGCAAAAGGTGTGGTGCTTGTCATCTTCTTTCCATCTCTTTTCTTTCCATAGGTTCTTGGACGTCTAGTGATGTCTTTCTGTGTGTTCTGAAATCTTGCTATCAGAACAGTGGAGGATTCACTTGACTCAACCACTATACTTTGTACTTCCCTTTGCTTTTCAACTATAAGCACTATCGAGTATGCCTTATTCACACTTAGGAGTGGATCCATGAGCAAAACCTGATGCTTAACATGATCATAACTATCACTAAGCCCCATTAGAAATTACATGAGTTTATCATCACTATCTAGACTAATAATAACTTTAGAGGCTCCACAATCACAGGCAGAAAAAGGACGTAAACAGGACAATTCATCCCATATTTTCTTAAGTTTAGTGAAATATACCATGACAAACCTATTACCTTGTATGAAGGAAGATATCTCTCGCTTTAGTTGAAATATTAGGGGTCCATTAGTTTGTCCAAAGCATTTTTGCAACTCGTCCCACAGATCTTTTGCGCTTGTGGCATAAATGAACGCTTCAGCAATATCCTTGGAGATCGTATTCAATATCCATGTATGAAGGAAGATATCTCTCACTTTAGTTGAAATATTAGGGGTCCATTAGTCTATCTAAAGCGTTGTTGCAACTCGTCCCACAGATCTTTTGCGCTTGTGGCAAAATGAACGCTTCAGCAATATCCTTGGAGATCGTATTCAATATCCATGAGATCACCATGCTATCTACTCTCTGCCATTTCTCATATCAAGAGGTTCCTGCTTCTAGCATTTCGCATTTTCTGTTAATGAAACTCAGCTTGTCTTTAGCTCGTAATGTGCTGATCATGGATTGACTCCATGAAAGATAATTTTCACTTATCAGTGGTGTTGTAACCAGGATAAGATTGGGATGATTTAAATTGTGCAGGTACAGAGAATCATGAGTTTGACCCAATTCTGGATTCTCTACTTGATTTGAATGATGACTAGAATCCTTCATTGAGGATGAGGAAGGTACCACAAGTTGTTGTCACTCTGATATCATGTTAAGAGAGAATAACAGAAAATTAACAAACTTGAGAATGCATGAGAAGAATGATTCTCATTGAAATATGTTGTAGTTTATATACAAAAGGAATGGAGCTAACAGACTTGCTGAGCTATATAAGCTGGCCAATGAAACTTCAATTCTCCTAATAGATTTTCCCCCTATACATATATTTACACTTCTCCTATGTCGGCTAGTTATTTTTCTCTGCCTATTTATTTTAGAGCCTTAAAAAAATCATCATGCATTGCAATCTAGTTATTCATTGTTTAGATGAAAAATAAAGTATTAGTATATTTCTATCTTTGCTTGATAAATTAAACAACATAAATTTATATTACAAGAGTAAATGCATGGATGCTTTTTAATTTTTTATATAACATTTTTTAATACTTAGCTTTAATTATAAGTATTCAGAATTCATAGAGTATTGAAAAACACTTTTTTTTTTTTGAAATAGAGATTGAGAATTGAGAGAGTAGAACTTGAGACCTCTCATATGCATTTACTACCAGGATAAATATGTGAGTATTGAAAAACACTTTAATACCATTAAACTAGAACTCTTCTAAATGTACACACAAATCCCAAAATTTTAATTTATTGATGTTCCTTTTTTTTTTCTCTCTCACTTTTGGTGATGAATATACTAGTTGCTCTTTGGACATTATGAGCTATGCTTCTTTTTTTTTTTTTTATTGTAAAGCTTATACTAATAATTCACAACATTATTATATTAAAATAATAATTTGCTCATTTATTTAAAAAGAATAGTGATCTTTAGAGTTTTTGGAGAAAACAAAATACAAAAGAAATAAGGTCACAAAAGAGAAAATATATTAGAAATGAATTAAAAAATACTACCATTCACATGAAAAAAAAAATTAAAAGTTACTTTTTACGGTGTGAAATAAAAATAAAACCTTGAATAATGAGATTTTTCTGGTAATTGTAGAGAAATAAAAAAAATAAATGAAAAAAATTATATTGAAACCACATTTTATTTTATTTTTGTGAAATGTGAATGGGTAGTTAATTTATCAAGGAAATGATGAAAATTTCTCATATTTTTGCATTTAACAAGGTAATTTTAGTAATTATATGGATCATATCGTAGAAGAATAATTTAGTTCAATAATTAAGGAATATTGGTTTAATTGTTATATACAGTTAATTATAATTGATAATTTTTGTTAACAATCCGTTGGTAAAATTATATTTAAATGACTTTTTTTAAATGAGAATTAGAAATTTAGAGAATAGAATTTAGACATTTTTCAAATTTACTCAGATATATTTATTACCAGATTAAACTGTGAATGCTATATTTAAATGATCTTATCATTATGTAAAATAATTAATAAATATATATAATTTCGTTATGAAAATAAACATATGATCATTAATTTATCATTATATATATATATATAAACATTTTTTATCATAAAAGAAAGAACAAATCGTTGTCGTGCTAAATTGACTTTCTGGACCAATTGAGCATGTTAAAAGCTATATGATCTTTGAGTTACGGGCATATCAAGGACATTAAGATCTCAATTGTGCGTGAATCGCATCTGTTTGACTTCTAGTTGAACATTATATTGTAAAAATAAAATTTTTAATTTATCTCTCATATCTTTTTTCTTTATAGAATTTATCTCTGATATGTTGATTATACTGGTATGAACTTCATTACAAATGTTTTATAACTGTTTTAGGAATTAGAGATGATTGCATGTTGAATTGTTGAAGATGTATCAGTAGATTGCAATTTAACTAAAGTTTCATTTTTTTTAAAAATAATTTGTATTTAAAAAATATTTTTTAAATATTTTTCAACTATATAATTTATTTTTCATTACTTAATTTTAATTTAAAAAATAAATTTTATTATAAAATTTATATATAAAAATCCTAAAAAGGATTTTAGAATGTCGAAAATAATTTTTTTTCTTTGACTAGAAAAATATTTTTTATTGACTAAATTTTTTTTAATGTTCTAAACCCTAGAAAATATGAAAAGTATTTTTTTAAAAAAATATTTTCTATGTTAAAAAAATTAATTTTTACAAAATATTTTTCATATTTTTTAACATTTGAAACATTCAAAAAATTTAGTATATTTTCTAACGTTCAAAAAAATATTCAAATATAATAAATTTAAAAAAATTTTATTAACTTATAGATATAACTAAAGTATATAAAAATAATAATTTACTGTTGCTTACGTCTTAGATCTATAGTGAGATTCCACTAATCTAAGTATTATGCGTCCTAAAGTTTTTAGTATACAGAGGAAGTTATACACGTTCTTTACTTTTTCACTCTCATCTGATTGTTATAACTGCTTTGCTTATGAGAAAGAATATGTGGTCGCATCTTTAACTCTATTCTTCCATCCGTTTATTTATAACTGATTGGCTTTCACATTTAAATAAATTACTTATTAATTATTGCAACGTTATACAAGACGTGATCTTAAAAATAATAATTTAAAAGTTATGGTTTGGGCAGTTTGGCTTACCCTTTCTTCAATTAGCTGTGGCAATTTATTTATATTTAGTACCTTCCAATACTTCATACTAATATTCAATAAATTAATTTAAAAAGAAAAGCAGTTTTTTATTTAAATATATTTCTTCTTCTTAAAGAATAAAAAATAGAGTTAATTCTCAAAGTGATCTTTGACGTCTTACCTTACAAGATTGACTCTTTCAAGTTATTAGTTAGCAAGTCCATATTTATTTTATTTTATTTTTAATATTTATACAAATAATAATGTGCAACTTGACTTTTTAGTAGTTATTATTTAATATTTTATCTTTAATTATAAAAATATAATTATTTACCTTTAAAATTTATAAAATGTAAGTATTAAAGTTGAATTACTAAAACCGGCGTTTTAGCGAATAGAAAATCAAATAATGGCACTTTATAAAGTTAAAAATTAAATATTAAATACAAAAAGATTAAAAAGGGTGTTTATTATTTTTTAAAGATAATTATTATGGTACCCTCTATAATTTATTCTCAGTTATTAAAATATTTATTTAATTTTAAAATTATATAAACATATCCTTATATTTTTATTCCTTCAATTAAAAGAAACACTATTAATTTTCATTCATTTTACTGGCAGTACTAATTTATTAGTCAAAACTGTAAAAAGTTTTGAGATTATACCCTTATAATTTGTCATAACTAATGATAATGATCTTTAATTTAGAATTACATTAAAATATTATTATATTATTTCTTTAACAAAAGAAAATACTCATTAATTTTTATTTATTTTTATTTTTATTAATTAAAATTAAAAAAAATGTATATGCCCAATTAATCTCATATTAAATAAAATTTATAATTCAACTTGAACACTCGAGTTTTATCGATTAACTCGTAATTGTCTACATTATTGACAATTCATTATTAATTGTAAATCTTTATTTTTTTGAAGAAATATAAAGAGAGATGCGAGAGAATATAAAAATAAATCAAGAAGGGTGATAATGAATTTATTTAATAAAGAATAATTCTGAGTATAAATTTTTTTTTCAATATGAACTAAAAACTAATTATAAAAATAAAAAAAATATTACCATTTTAGTTAACACAATAAAAGTATAGGGTTATTTTTAATGCAATCCTAAATTACAGAAGTATTTTAATTAGTTAGGATAAATTAATGATAAAAACAAATAAAATTGACGAATATTTGTTTTTAGTTAAAAGAAATAAGAACATAAAAATATTTTAATATATTTTTTAAATTTATAGAAATATTTTAATTAATTAAAATCAACTACACGACCGTAATTATCCTTTTTTTTTATTAGAAAAGGATTTCATTCAAGAGCCAAAGAAAACAACTGTTACGGACTGTCCTCTTCCAAAACAAATACTAACCAAAGAGGGGAATTAGAATAAGTTCCAAACATGACATTTTGGCATCCTCATGAGATAGAAAACTTAATTATTGATCGAAGACATATACCTTCTGCCACTAAAGGTGAACAACACAGGAAGATAGATGTACAACTATCAACTGCGTCTCTTGCAGAATTTCTAATAATAATATCGTAATGCTATTGAATCGAAAGAGGCATTTATGTTTATTTTTATCAAGTAATTCTTTTTTACTTAATTTTTTTATTCTTCCGAAATGAATCATATCAAATGAAGGGTTGAAGCCAGTTGGAGGAAGCCATCTCCCATTACTGTATTGGAGAAAAGTATGAGGCAGAGAATTGGAACGCAGAACTACCATATTTTGCACTTCTTCAATTGGATTCTGAGCCTTGTTTTAGTTGAGAGTTCCAAATTGGGAGGCTTCTATCTATTGGAATAAAATGTTATATATGGAAGTCCAGCAACTCGACAAGTTAATTTTTTAACTTTTAACTTAATTCATATTTAATAATGATGACTGTTAGGTCTCGGATATCTAGCCTCTCATTGAGCCCACATTGGAAGGTCAGGCCGTAACCCTATTAAAACTCAATATACAAGTCTGTCTTCCAATATGCAGTTCAGGTCTCACTCGGACAGACCGGACAGCACAGGGATCAGGTCCAAGTGAAGGAGGTCCAGCCCAGTCTACTTGATGGATTTGTGGGGCTACAAACCCCTAGACATCAGGGATCGTATCTACATGGGGTCGAACATGAATTAAATGGCTGCCTAACGATGGAAAAGGATACAGTGCATCCGTACATACGGCCTCACATGACAATAACAGGATGTATAGGCGCAGGACGGTAGTTACACGTCACTAGAGGACAAAGGGAAAAGAATAAAAGAAGGCATGAGCCAACCAGACCAAACTTACCAAAATACACCTTGAGTCTACCCTTTACTGGATCTCAGGATATCAATTGGCGCCGTCTGTGGGAACCAAGGAGATCTTTTTGCCACCGAAGTTCTCATCCTCATCACACCCACTGAGATCCACATGGCCAATCATGGCGAAAACTATACAAAAAACATCCCAAATGATCTGAGTTTTGCTCAAGAGAGACCACAGTTCTCATTCTCTAGCCCTACCGCCCCATTGAGCATACCACCCGTAACTGAAAGGTTCAACATCAATGAACTCCAACCTACCTTAAACCATCTAACCCCTCAACAGAGCACCAGAAGGACGGGTGATGGAGAAGCCAGCAGAAGGAACAAGCCCATGGCCAGAGCAAGAGGTTGGATAGTAAGGGAGCTTATCAAGAATGACGGGGTTGAAAGCTATTCCTCCGAACCAGCGGAGAGGTCGAAGAGCGAGGAGTTAGAAAGAAACTACCATTTGGAGAAGAGGCCTAGGAGAGAAGAGACATATGTAGATCAAAAGCTAGAAAGGCTTAAAGAGCAACTACTGGCAGAGTTGGGGGCACGAGACAACAGCATCTCCTGCTATCAATCTCGTCTCCATTTGTGAGATGGGTACAATAGGAAACCATCCCCAAGAAGTTCATGATGCCAATAATGGCCACCTATGATGGGATGAGAAACTCTTGGGAGTACGTCTTGAACTATAAGACATTCATGGAGCTGCAAACCCACTCAGATGCCTTGATATGCAAGATTTTTCCCACCACCTTAACCGGACTAGTCTAGGCGTGGTTCGACAGCTTGGGGGAGGGAAGTATTAAGAGCTTCATAGACCTGGCCAACGTGTTCATCAGCAGGTTTATTGCTAGGGTCCCAACTAAAAGAAAAACAAGCTACTTAGAGATGGTTCGGCAGAGGAGGAACGAGTCCCTAAGGGAGTATGTGGCCAGATTCAACTCGAAAGCTTTGTAAATACCCAAGCTTGATGAAGCAAGAGCCATGGAGGCGATGCAGAAGGGCAACACCTCCCAAGAGTTCTTCGGATCGTTGTGTAGAAAACCACCTACCATCTTGGCAGAGCTAATGAAAAGAGCGAAAAAGTATATAAGACAGGATGATGCCTTAACCACGAGCAGATTCGCTAAGGAGGGATGAGATAGAGGAAGGGCTTGGGAGGATAAGAGACCAGATCGACTGGAGAGGAGGCAAGACTGGGGACCTAAAGCACTAAACAGACACCGGTGGGAGAGGAAGGAGCAGAGACCCTACCAACCCCGGATCCCCACAGAGATCACTCCTCTGAATATGTCCAGAGTCGAGGTGCTCGTGGTGGTCCAAGACAAGGATTTCATATAGTGGCTCAAGCTGATGAAGGAAGAAGCAAATAGGAGGGACCCGAATAAGTACTGCCAGTACCATCGAACTCATGGTCATGATACAAATGATTATTACCAGTTGATAAATGAGATAGAGAGGCTCATCAAGAGGGGACACTTTAGGAACTTCGTGAAAATGCCGGAAGGCCAAAGACCACAGCAAAACACAGCAGGGGAAAGGCCTAGGAGATATATTGGGGCAACAATGAATGGCAGCTCCAATGGGACAATCAATATAATTATAAGAGGGACTGGAGGCCGTATGAGTCAGAGGGAGAAGAAGAGAAGCAGAAATGGGGAGGAGAGCAGCGCTGAAGTAATACAGATCGTGGAACATTCCTTAATGACTATCTATTTTTCTCCAGAGGATGCCCAGGGAGTTCAAATGCCTCATGAAGATGGTAGCAGGGTGAACCTGCTGCCCTAACGAGTCTTTCACCAGATGAACATACATGAGGAACAGCTGGTCAGAGAGCAAGCTCCAGTAAAGGGAATAGGAGGAACCCCATTGGCAGTGGAAGGGAAAGTAAAGTGGCTCTCCCCTTAAGGGAACTACCCCCATCCCGAACTTACTATATAGTGTTCCTCGTGGTGAAGCTACCCTTGAACTACAACTCTATTTTGGGAAGACCGATGCTATATGACTTTGAAGCAGCGACTAGCATCCGGTATCTGACCATGAAATTTCTAGCGGAGGCAGGGATAGATATAGTCCGGGGAAGACAGGAGGAGGCCAGAGCTATGTACTTGGCCACAGTGGAGGAAGCAAGCGCCCAATCGAGGAAATCAACCCCGAAGTTATGGAGGTCCGGGATAAACAGAAGAAGGCCAGGACTAAACCTGTAGACAGGCTGGAGACCTTCTCTTTATCTGAGGAAGAAAGTGACAAGGTCTTCAGCATCAACTCAAGTCTCAAAAAGAGCCAGAAGGAAGCCATTATGGCTTTGATCAGGGGGCATGTCTCAAGTTTTTCCTGAAAGCCTTCAGATATGCCATGGATTGATCCTGAGGTGATGACCCACAAACTGAACATCCTCCCCGAGGCCAAGCCAGTGAAGCGGAACAAAAGGGTCTTTGGGAAGGAGAAACAGAAAGCCACGGGAGAAGAAGTACAGAAATTAGAGGAGGCCGAGTTTATTAGGGAAGTAATGTACCCACAGTGGTTAGGCAACCTTGTGTTAGTGAAAAAAGCCAATGGAAAATATAGAATGTGTATAGACTTCATTGATTTAAATCATGACTGCCCAAAAGATTGTTATCCCCTCCCAAATATTAATAAAATGGTCGACTCTACGACTGGTTTTGACTACTTACCATCTCTAGATGCTATATCAGAGTATCATCAGATCTCTATGGACAAGTCTGACGAAGAGAAGACCTTCTTTACAATCGAAGATGGGACATATTGCTACAAGGCTATGCCTTTCGGGTTGAAAAGTGCCAAGACAATATATCAGCGGTTGATGAATAAGATCTTCAAGGATCAGATAGGGAGAAAAGTGGAGGTCTACATCGATGATATGGTAATTAGAAGCCAGACCTTCCAGCAACATCTGACCAACTTGGAAGATGTCTTCATGGTAATGCAATGATACAAAATGAGGACCCAGCAAAGTGCACTTTCTTCAATAGAGGAGGGAAATTTCTGGGCTATATGGTTAGTGGGAAGGGCATAGAGCCAAACTCAAAGAAGGTAAAGGCCATACTGGCTATGCCTGAGCAACTTGTGTAAGGGATATATAGAGGCTTATAGAAAGAGTAGTAGCACTCAACAGGTTCACATCTGGCTTTGACTACTTACCATCTCTAGATGCTATGTCAGGGTATCATCAGATCCCTATGGACAAGTCTGACGAAGAGAAGACCTTCTTCATAATCGAAGATGGGACATATTGCTACAAGGCTATGCCTTTCGAGTTGAAAAGTGCCAAGACAATATATCAGCGGTTGATGAGTAAGATCTTCAAGGATCAGATAGGGAGAAAAGTGGAGGTCTACATTGATGATATGATAGTTAGAAGCCAGACCTTCCAGCAACATCTGACCAACTTGGAAGATGTCTTCGGGGTACTGCAATGATACAAAATGAGGACCCAGCAAAGTGCACTTTCTTCATCAGAGGAGGAAAATTTCTGGGCTACATGGTCAATGGGAAGGGCATAGAGCCAAACTCAAAGAAGGTAAAGGCCATACTGGCTATGCCTGAGCAACTTGTGTAAGGGATATACATAGGCTTATAGGAAGAGTAGTAGCACTCAACAGATTCACGTCCAAGTCAGTCAAGAGATGCCTACCTTTCTTTAAGAAGCTAAGGAAGGTCCCAAACTTTAAATGGTCAGAAGATTGCCAAGAAGCCTTCAAAAACCTTAAGGAGTATCTCAGTTCCCCACATGTGCTTAACAGTCCCCTAGCAGGAGAGGAACTATTGATTTACTTAGCTACATCCGAGCAGGAAGTGAGTGCCATAGTGGTGAGAGAAGAAGTAGGGGTCCAGAAGTCTATCTTCTACATTAGCAAGATGCTCAGAGATCCCGAGGTCAGATACAAGAAAATTGAGAAGCTGACGTTCGCTTTGTTATTGGCAGTAAGGAAGTTTAGGATGTATCTAGAAGGCCATCAGGGGGTAGTAATGATTGACTAACCCTTGAAAAAGAACTTACACCAGCCCAAGACTTCAAGACGAATACTAGCTTGATTTGTAGAAATCAGTCCATACTGCCTTATTTACCGACCTCTAACGGCCATCAAAGCCTAGCCCTTAGCTAATTTTATAGCTGAGTGCTCCTTCTGCTCGGATAATAAAGAGCAAGATGACACATTGTCGAGTTCAGTAGAAGAAAAAGAGGGGGACTAACAACCGCATGAATTCAGATGGAACCTATTCGTAGATGGGGCATCGAGTTCCACAGGTAGTGGGGCAGGAATTCTATTGAAAGAGCCAGATGAGTTCAGAGTATTCTATGCCCTACACTTCGGATTCCCAGCGTCTAGCAATATGGTGGAATATGAAGCTCTCCTGAATGGGATGTAGATAGCCTTGAGAGTGGGGGCAACCGATTTCAGAATAAATAGTGATTCTTAGCTTATAGTGAATCAAATAACAGGCGTATACTAAGCAAAGGACCCCGTGAAGCAGAAGTATCTAGCAAAAGTACGAACTCTAGAAGTCGAGCTTGGTGAGCAATGAATCATTGTCCAGTATCAGAGAATATCCTGAGAAGAGAATGAGGAGGTAGATCTGCTCAGTAAGTTATCTGTGGAGGAACTAGAGCAACTCCCAGACGAAGTGTATGTGCAGCAAATTGGCGCCCCCACCCTTGAAAAGCCAACCCCTATCATGCAAATTGACGAAGAACAAAGCTGGATGACTCCATACTTATAGTACCTTGAAATGGGGAAATTGCCCAAGGATAAAGCAGAAGGCTAGAAAATCGCAGCTAAGGTTGCCAATTATCAAGCAGTAAAAGGGATACTATACGGGAGGGGGAAATTCAGCCCGTGGTTGAGATGCGTAGGCACAGGAGAGGCAGCCAGGGTGATCCAAGAGATACATCAGGGGGTCTGCGGAGTTCATGAGGGGGCAACTACATTGGCAAACAAGATCTTCCGATAGGGATATTACTGGCCTACAGTCAATAAAGAAGCCAAAGAGTTTGTAAAAAGGTGTGATATTTGCCAAAGGTTTGCCAATGCTATCAACATCCCGGCTACGCCGTAATCAAGCATATCGAGCCTATAGCCGTTCTCACAATGGGGGGATAGATATTTTGGGCACGTTCCCTAAGACTGTAGGACAGAAGAGGTTCGTGATCATAGCTATGGAATACTTTTCTAAATGGCTTGAGGCAGAAACTGTACCTACCATCACAGCTCGAAAAGTAATAGACTTCGTATGAGGCAACATTATATATCAATTTGGGATACCCAGGATGATCATATCAGACAATGGAAAGCAGTTTGACTATAATTCTTTTAGAGATTTCACAAGAAACAAGTTCTCTTCAATAGCTCATCCGCAGACGAATGGTCAAACTAAAGTGACAAACCTAGACATCCTCTAAGGGCTAAAGAAGTGGTTAGATGGTGCTAAAAAGAACTGGGCAGCCAAGCTACATAGCATCCTATGGGTATTCCGGACTACACCTCGGACACTAATAGGGGAGACACCATTCATGCTAGCGTTTGGGATAGAAGCTATTGTTCCCATAGAGCTACAGATCCCTACTCACCGGGTCCAATTCAATGATGAAAGCACCAATGGTGAGAAATTGAGATGCAACCTAAATACTGTAGAGAAATCAGAGATGAGGCACAAGTACGAATAGCCGCTTATCAACAGAAGGCAGCTCGGTATTACAACTAGAAAGTCCGTGAGAGAAACTTGAAGGTTGGGGACCTAGCTTTAAGGAGATTAGAAGTCACGGGAAAGAGAGTAGCTATTGGGAAGCTCGCGCCAACCTGGGAAGGCCTATTCAGAATCACCAAGATAATCAGACCTAGGGTACACCGAATTGAAGACCTGCAAGGGAATCTAGAGCCTCACACCTGGAACATCCAACATTTAAAAAGGTATTTCCCATAAAAGTGTACAATGTAACTACTGTGCCTAAGAAATGAATAAAATTATCATCTTTCCTCTTCCTACTAGCACTCCTGAGTAGGTACTAAAGCCCTCAATGAGGTAGGTGACCGATCTCAGAAATAAAACTGCCAGTACTATGAAACTAATTGAGAAGATGAAGACTCCAATGAGGTGGGTGACGGGTCTTGAAATAAGACCACTGGCACCATAAAATCGATTGGAAAGACAAAGCCCTCAATGAAGCAGGTGACTGGTTTCAGAAATAAGACCATCAGCACCATAAAATCGGTTGAGAAGATGAAGACCCCAATGAGGTGGGTGAGCAATCTCGAAAAAGACCGTCAGTACCACAAACCGGTTGAAAAGATGAAGCCCTCAATGAGGTGGGTGATCGGTCTTGAAATAAAACTGTCGGCACCAAAAAACTGATTGGAAAGATGAAGTCCTCAATAAGTAGGTGACTTATCTCGAAAATAAAACTGCTGGCACTACAAAATCGGTTAAGGAGATGAAGACCCCGACGAGGTGGGTGACTGGTCTAGGAATAAGACTGCTAGCACCACAAAATCGGTTGGAAAGATGAAGCCCTCAATGAAGTAGGTGACTGGTCTCGAAAATAAAACCGCTAACACCATAAAACCAGTTGAGGAGATGAAGACTCTAATGAAGTGGGTGATTGGTCTCGAAATAAGATCGTTGGAACCACAAAACTGGTTGGGGGATAAAGGCCAATGACGAAGGCCCAACATCAGCGAGGCTATAAGCTCAAAGAGAAGCAAACTGAGAAATATGGTGCCGATCTTTAGAAAGAACCTCGGTAGACATAAGGCTCAAGAAACAAAGCAAGAACCTAGTTTCGACCTCATAAAAAGAGTCGGATCACACAAGAATACAAGCAGAAACCTGGTTTCGGCCTCACAAAGGGCACGGATCACAGGAACACCAGCAAGAAATCTGGTTTCGACCTCACCAAAGGACTCAGATCGTAGGAAAATAAGACTTCAACCCCACAAAAGAGCCTGGTCCATAAAGAAACTAGCCTAAAGCATGATGACCGACCTCATAATAGAGCTCGATACATAGAAAAATTAAGCTAAGGAATTTCGATGCCAACTTCATGAAAGAGTATTACTTACTAAAAAACTAATCTAAGGCTTACAAAAGCTAAGGCATAACATCAACCTCAAAAAAGAGCTCAGTGGTCCAAAATCTCAAAGGGAAGAAAAGCCAAGGCAAAATCAAAATAAAAGTGAGACTTATCACTAAACTCCAAGAACAAGCACACGAATGACAAAATACAAGTAAAGGAAAAATATGTAAACTAAAAGGGCAATACGAGCTGAGATAAAAGGATGTGTGAAAATTAAATGACTTGGCCAGCTAAAAGGCAATACGAGCTAAGATAAAAGGCTGAAAGAAAAATTAAACCCAGCCAGCTATAGAATTTAAGAGAATAGAAGGCAAAAATACTAAGGGATTCGATAGGCAAAAGATACAATATAACAAGTAAAACGCTTCACAAGTAAAATAAGGTAACGAGCTACCAGCCCAGTACAGTTCATAAGCAATACACATAAAAACAGCCTAAGTATGAAAATACAAGTGGAATTCAATAAATAAGAAAAATAAAAGGTAGATAGAGGAAAAATAACAAAAACTCAAAATTTTATTAATTGTTGGAATGAGTTATGGAAGCAGTAGAGGAAGGGGGAGTAGAACTGACTAAATTATTTACAGGATTATCTATAATATTTTCCCCCTGTGATCCAAAAGGCAAGTGAGTAGTGTTCTTGGGCAAAGGGTTGTCATCCTCTCCGTAACACACCTCCTTATCATTAGAGTCCACTTCAGGAGCTTGCAGGTCTGCCAACGGAGTGGAGGGGGCATCTTTAGCTGCTTTAAGGCCCTGGTTGAAGCCTAAAGCGAACATACGAAAGGCCTCTTTGTATACTCTTTCCTTTAGCTCTGTAGAGGCCTTATACTCTTCTAGTCGCGCTCCTCACAAGCCTGCTTGACCATGTTCTCTGCAGCTCGGGCATCCCTCAGTAATGCAGTACACCTCTCCTTTAGAGTAGAGACCTCTTGGCGGAGTTTTTATTGCTGAAGGCGAGACTCCTCCGCTGCCGAAGCCATGCCTTTCAGGTTCTCGATGTGTTTATTGAGCTCCTGCTGGAGGACAGTAACATGAGCTAAGGCCTCATCACGTTGGGACCTGGCCTCATCACATTAGCGGTAGGACTCCTCCAAAGAGGATAGCTGTCCTAAGGCCTCATCTCGCTGAGACTTAGCTGTAGAAGCTCATTGAGAAGCCTGAGCAACCTCTTCCCTCGTCTCTCCCAATTACTTAATGAGGTCCTCGATCTGCCCTTAGAACTTAATGATATGTCCGCGGGCCTCACTAGTGGAATGATTTTTTCATTCCGGCGCTCTTCGGCAATGCGCTGCTCCATCGACCTCTGGAAGGACCAGTTCCGGGCATTAATCTCCATGAATACTCCAAAGGCCTGCCACAGAAAAACAAAAACAAGGTTAAAAAAGTTAAAGAAATCAAAAATATCCTTGAGAGAGTAGATGACTTACCATGAGGAACATCTCCCTTAAGCTATCCCTGAGGTCATCCAAAGAGCGAGAGCTGAAAACTGCTTGTTGCTTGGTAGAGCAGGCAAGGTGGCTGACGAGGGCCAAGAAATGAGGATCAGAGGCATCCGAGATCCCCCCCAAACATCTTCTGTAACGACCCGAAAATCAGACCGCTACCGGCGCTAGGATCCGGGTCGACTTAAGGCCGCCGGGACCCGTAGCAAGCCAAACATACATCCTGGAAACCTGTTTAATCCCATACATGATCAAGAAAATACATAAAAATTTAAAACCTTTCTTTCAAACATCCAACTCAACCTGAATATATACTGTACATAGTCATAATCATAATTATGATCCCTCTGTGGGATCTCATCAATGCCCCAATGGGCAAATACATCATGAGATGAGTTGGCTAACATCTGTATTATCAAATATCCAAGATCATGCATCAACAAGGGATTACAATACTCATAGGGTCAAGCACATCTATAACCTCAATATACCTCATTACATAACATACTGTAATCTCTTACATTACATCAGTACAATTGTCATGTCCACAATCTAACTATTACATAAACATACTTCAAATCTCTGGCTAACCTCCTGGTCTACCCTGTACCTGCACAGCTGGGGTTAGGGGAGAGGGGTGAGCTACAAAGCCCAGTGAGCAGAATAGTAAAAACATATATTAAAATTTCATGCCATTATGAAATGCAACACATCACAACTAATCACATCTCGGATGGTATTGTCACCAATAGTCCTCTACATAGTCCAACTGTGCCGGGACGTAGAATGGGTACAACCGGTCTTTCCCTTATCATAACATATCATAACATACCAATGTGCCAGGGACGTAGAATGGGTACAACCTGGACTTTCTCTTACATCGTGCCAGGGACGTAGAATGGGTACAACCTGGACTTCCATACCATATCATGCCGTAACATCATCATGCCATATGAGGACTAAAGGATCATCCAATAACCAATCCACATCAACATCATAAATGCAATGCAACATATTCGTGAATACTAATGCAAACAACCTACTATATCTCATGGCATTCATGATGCATGGATCAATGCTCATAATTCATATTTCATTTATTTTAAAACTTAAGGTTTATTCCACTCACCTCTGGCTAGCTCTTGACAAACTCTGTAGCAGCTGGCTCACTGCTGGGGTCCTCGGTTCCTCGGGTCCGAACCTACACAGGTGGACTACAATGAGGGACCAAACATACATAAACATAACTCTAATATACTCCCCAAAAACCCCCTAAAACATCATAAAACAACTACATAAAAACATGCAAGAAATGGCTGGACAGGGCACTTTCGGCGGCAGGTTCGGCGGCCGAAAGTCCCTCCAGAGCCGAAAGTCAGGCGGGTTCGGCGGCACCTTCGGCGGCCGAAACTCCCAGACAGAGGCGAAACTCATGCATGTTCGGCGGCACCTTCGGCGGCCGAAAGTCCCAGACAGAGACGAAAGTCTCCTTTTGGGGGCAACTTCGGCAGCCGAAAGGCCTGCCTCCCCAGCCATGTTCGGCGGCCGAAAGTGCCTTCGGCTGCCGAACCTGGTTTCTGCCAAAGGGCAGAAACTTGGCTCCTTTATGCACATTTGCCTCCAAAACTAACCAATCATGCATAAACTTGTTCTAAAACATGCATACACACCATACATCACACCTAGGGGTCTCAAACTATCAAATACCCCAACTACAACACTTCAAACATGCCACATTGTTCAAAAACATAACATTTGCTTAAAAACTCATACAACCCTATACATGCCATTCTACCCCATAAAACAACTTAAAACTTACTTAAAACATACAATGAGCTTAAGATCGGCTCTTACCTCTTGAAGATCGAGAGAGAGACGACCTAAACTCGGAGATCCAAGCAAAAGAGCTCCTGAGTTCCCAAGCTCCAAAACTTGACTTAAATGCTCAAAACTTGCAATGAGAGGTGAAAACTCAAGAAAAATGGAGGAGATTTGGAGAAAGAACACAAGATCTGGGGAGAGGGAGGTCGGAAGCTAGCTATAGCCGAAAATGGGAGAAAGCTCGCCCATTTCGGCTAAGTGACCCTTTTATAGTGGCTGGCCAGGCCACGTTCGGGGGCCGAAAGTGCTTCCGCATGCATGCCATGTTCGGCGGCCGAACTTGACTTTCGGCGGCCGAACCTGGGTTTTCCTCTAAAGACTTTTCATGCAAAAACTCATTAAATTTTCATACTTAAAACCATGAAATACCTTAAAACATTTTATGAAAACATGTTTCTACCCTACTGGAGGCTTCCGTCATCCGAGATTCCACCGGACGGTAGGAATTCCGATACCGGAGTCTAGCCGGGTATTACATTCTCCCCCCCTTAAGAACATTCGTCCCCGAATGTACCTCAACTAGCACACATAGCATGACATAAAACATAACATACATACAAAGCACATAAAACTCACAGGGAACTAACCTCAGAAAAGATAAGGGTATTGCTGGAGCATGGACTCCCGTGTGTCCCAAGTGCATTCTTCCAAGTTGTGCTGGTTCCACAGGACTTTCACCATTGGGATTTCCTTGTTCCTTAACTTTCTGATCTGGGTGTCTATGATCCGAACTGGCTGTTCGACATAGGTGAGATCCTCTTGGACCTCCACATCAGGCTCACTAAGAACCTTGCTCGGATCTGACACAAATTTCCTCAACATGGAAACATGGAAAACCGGATGGATTCTTTCCATTGAAGCAGGTAAATCCAGCTTGTACGACACATTCCCAATCTTTTGCAAGATTTCAAAGGGTCCGATGTATCGTGGGGCTAGTTTACCTTTCTTCCCGAAGCGAACCACTCCCTTCATTGGAGACACCTTGAGCAATACCAGATCCCCCTCCTGAAACTCTAACTGTCTCCTGCTGACAGCAGTCTTGATTCTCTCTCTGATTATGGGTACCACCCTGCTGGTGATCTCTACTAGCTCAGGCCCTGCCAAGGCCTTTTCTCCAACTTCCTCCCAGCAAACAGGTGATCTGCACTTCCTTCCGTACAAAGCTTCATATGGAGCCATCCCGATGCTAGCATGATGGCTGTTGTTGTAGGCAAACTCCACCAAAGGTAGATGCTGCCTCCAAGAACCGCCAAAGTCCAGCACACACATTCTGAGCATATCTTCGATAGTCTGGATGGTCCTTTCTGACTGTCCATCAGTCTGGGGGTGGAAGGCAGTACTGAAATCCAACCTAGTACCCATGGCATTCTGCAGACTCCGCCAAAACCTGGAGGTGAACTGGGGCCCTCTATCTGACACTATCGAAATAGGAACCCCATGTAGCCTGACGATCTCGTCCTCATACACCTGCGCCAACTTGTCCATAGAGTAGCCACTCCTGACAGGAATGAAGTGAGCAGATTTGGTGAGTCTGTCCACAATCACCCATATGGAGTCCACCCTGTTGGACGCCGCCGGTAACCTCACTACGAAGTCCATAGTTATATTCTCCCATTTCCACTCTGGAATAGGTAGCGGGTTAAGCATTCCAGCCGGCTTCTGATGTTCCAGCTTCACCTTCTGACACACTTCGCAGGCTGACACGAACTGTGCCACTTCTTTCTTCATAGCTGGCCACCAATAAACCTTCTTTAGATCTTGATACATCTTGGTGGCTCCGGGGTGAATGCTGTTTCTTGCATTATGAGCTTCTCTCATAATGTCTCCTTTTAGCCCAATGTCATCTGGTACACATAGTCTGCTCCCATAGCGGAGGATCCCCTTGCTGTCGAATCTGAACTCACTATCATTGCCTGACTGAACAGTCCTGGCAATCTTCACTAACTCCGGGTCCTCATGCTGTTTTTGAGCCACCTGCTCCAGAAACACGGGTGCCACTCTCATCTGGGCCACCAAGGCACCTGTACCAGACAACTCCATCTGTAGACCTCCCTCAATGAGCTTGTAAAACTCCTTCACCACTGGCCTCCTCTCTGCCGATATATGGGATAAACTGCCTAGTGACTTCCGGCTTAGGGCGTCTGCCACGACATTCGCCTTACCCGGATGATACTGAATTTTGCAATTGTAGTCACTCAGCAGCTCCACCCATCTCCTCTGTCTCAAATTCAAATCTCTTTGACTCAAGATGTACTGTAGGCTCTTATGATCCGTGAAGATCTCACATTTAACCCCATAGAGGTAGTGCCTCCACATCTTGAGTGCAAAGATTACTGCTGCCATCTCCAGGTCATGTGTGGGGTAATTCAACTCATGCTTCTTCAGCTACCTAGAAGCATAAGCGATCACCCTCTCATTTTGCATTAGTACACAACCCAGTCCCACACGGGACGCATCACAAAAGACTGAAAAGTTCTCATTACTAGATGGCAGAGCTAAAACTGGTGCTGAAGTCAACCTCTTCTTAAGCTCTTCAAAACTCTCTTCGCACTGGTCGGTCCACACAAACTTCTGATTCTTCCTGGTTAACCTGGTCAGAGGAGCTGCTATCTTTGAGAAGTCCTGAACGAACCTCCTGTAGTAACCTGCCAAACCCAAGAAACTTCTAATCTCTGTCACTGAAGTGGGTCTAGGCCAGTTAGCCACAGTTTCTGTCTTCTTGGGGTCCACCTCAATCCCATTCTCTGACACTACATGCCCCAAGAACGAAATGCTCCTCAGCCAGAATTCACATTTAGAGAACTTGGCATACAAGCCATGTTCCCTCAAAGTCTGCAAGACCAATCGCAGATGATGGGCATGCTCCTCTGCATTCCTGGAATACACCAAGATATCATCTATGAAGACAATAACGAAGTGATCCAGGTACTGGCTAAATACTCTGTTCATGAGGTCCATGAATGCTGCAGGGGCGTTAGTTAACCCGAACGGCATCACAAGGAACTCAAAATGCCCATATCTGGTCCTGAAAGCTGTCTTCGGCACATCCTCCTCCCTTATCCTTAGCTGATGGTACCCCGATCTCAGATCTATTTTGGAGAAACAACCCGCTCCTGCTAGCTGGTCGAATAGATCATCGATCCTTGGCAGAGGGTACCTATTTTTGGTAGTGACTTTGTTCAACTGCCTGTAGTCGATACAAAGTCTGAGGGACCCATCCTTCTTTCTCACAAACAAGACCGGAGCACCCCAAGGTGAGGTACTCTGTCGGATGAAGCCCTTCTCTACCAGCTCTTGCAACTGCTCTTTCAACTCCTTTAACTCGGCTGGGGCCATCCTGTAGGGAGGGATAGAGATCGGTCTAGTTCCAGGCACCAACTCTATCTCGAACTCTATCTCCCTAGCAGGTGGTAAACCTGGAAGCTCATCCGGAAAAACATCCTGAAACTCTCTGACAACTGGCACCGAGGCCGGCTCCCTGACCTGACTGTCTAGCTCTCTCACATGAGCTAAGTACCCCTGACATCCCTTCCTAAGCAACCTACGAGCCTGAAGAGCTGATATCAGACCTCTAGGTGTGCCCCTCTTGTCTCCTCTGAAGACGACCTCTGACCCGTTCTGATCTCTGAACCTGACTACCTTGTCCCTGCAGTCCAAGGTAGCACCATGGGTAGATAGCCAATCCATCCCTAGAATGACGTCAAAGTCTGTCAAATCTAGAACCACAAGGTCGGCGGAGAGGCATCTTCTCTCAATAAAAACTGGATTGTACTGGCAGACTGACACTGCCACTGACGGGTCACACTTGGGTCCACTGACCCATAGGGGACACTCTAACCCAGAGACTATCAAACCCAACCTCTCAACGGCTCTCGGAGCAATAAATGAATGAGATGCACCCGGGTCCATTAATGCATACACATCAGAACACCCAATGACGAGATTACCTGACACCACGGTGTTGGATGTGTTAGCCTCCTGCTGAGTCATGGTGAAGATCCTGGCTGGAGCTAATGGACCTTCACCTCGGGAACCAGAAGAAGAGGCTGCCCCTCTCCCTCTACCTCTGCCATTGCCCTGAGTTGTGGCTGGAACTGCTGGCTGTGCCACACTACCAGAAGCTGTCTGCTGGGGCTGGCCCATAAAAGGCGCTCTAGGACACTCCCGAGCTATGTGTCCCTCCTGTCCACATCTGAAACATGTATTAGTCCCAGCCCGACACACTCCCCTGTGCGGTCTTCCACATCTCTGGCATTCTGTACCATCTGAGCCTGAGCTCGAGCCACCGCCAAAACCCAGACCGGATTTCAACTTGTTCCAAAACTTATTCTTCTTCAGTTTCCTGGTGGTGTTATCCCAGCTCTTCTTACCTGAGCTCTGAGAAGAGAAACCTGGTCCTCCTTTGCCTGGGGTCTTAACCCCTGAAGACTGGGTCACTGACTGCTTCACTGACCCCTCAACTATAGCACTTGCTTCCATTCTTCGAGCCATATCCACCACAGTGTGGAAACTTTCTCTCTCAGCTGACTGAATCAACAAGGAGTACCTGGAATGCAGTTTCATAACATACCTCTTGGCTTTCTTCGTATCTGTATCTAGAGCTTGCCCTGAAAAAGGCAATAGCTCCAAGAATTTATCCGTGAACTCCTCTACACCCATGTGCTCTGACTGCCTCAGTTGCTCAAACTCAATCATCTTCAGTTCTCTGGAACTGTCTGGAAAAGCCCATCCAGCGAACTCATTCGCAAATTCTTCCCATGTCATACCGTCTAGTCTCGGGTCCACATAACACTTGAACCACTCCCGTGCCTTTTTGCACTTTAAGGTGAACCCTGCCATTTGAATGGCCCTGCTATCACTTGCCCCTAGCTCATCAGTTATTGTCTTCACCACTCTCAGATACTCAAAGGCCCCTGACTTGTATTTGGGAGCATCCAACTTGAGGTAATCTGTCATCTTTACCTTGCTCCCATCAGCTGAGCTAGGTCTAGGAGGTTGAGTAACTGGGGCTGCTAGTTCTGTAGGTGGTGGAGGTGGAGGTGCAGCATTCCCCGAGGTGGGGTTTGCCGGGTTTGGATAGAAGGGTGAGGGTGGATAAGCTGGGTACTGTGTGTAAGGTGGATAGAAAGGTGGATAAGGCATGTAGGTAGGGTAGGGGTTAAAGTTGGAGTAATCCGATGTACCTCCTATCAAATACATTGAACCCTGTGGGAAGGGTGGATAATGGGGTGGAAAACCATACCCCGAGGCCTGAACGCCTCCCTGAGACTCCCCTGTCCCTTCTTCCTCCATGCTCACATCCAGGTTCCCATCCCTCCTCTGATCCCCTTCCATAACCTCCCTTACATCTGAAGAACTTCCTCCTCTATCAGTCCCCCTTCTGCTAGCATCAAAAGACTTTCTAGGGTCCCTTGACACTCTTTCTCTGTTGGCTCTACAAGACATTGCCCTAGGCAATGTAGGAGGACGGGCGCTCGTGCCCTCATCCTCAGGTGGCACTCCAGTCAATCGTGCAGATCGACGAGTTCCTCTTATCCTGTTTTCTGAAAAACAGTACACATCATACAAGCATTAGCATCATATGGTTCATGTGGGCACACATGAACCCTCATCACATACATCACATAGCATAGCATATCATCAATGCACATGCATATCATCATGGCATTTCACATCATCATACAAGACAGGACTCAACATCCTATCCTAGTGGACATGATCTTCCTATTGTGCTTGACCTTCTATAACATCTATGAGCCCGACACTCTAGGTCCGATCCTATGAACCTAGGGCTCTGATACCATTCTGTAACGACCCGAAAATCGGACCGCTACCGGCGCTAGGATCCGGGTCGACTTAAGGCCGCCGGGACCCGTAGCAAGCCAAACATACATCCTGGAAACCTGTTTAATCCCATACATGATCAAGAAAATACATAAAAATTTAAAACCTTTCTTTCAAACATCCAACTCAACCTGAACATATACTGTACATAGTCATAATCATAATTATGATCCCTCTGTGGGATCTCATCAATGCCCCAATGGGCAAATACATCATGAGATGAGTTGGCCAACATCTGTATCATCAAATATCCAAGATCATGCATCAACAAGGGATTACAATACTCATAGGGCCAAGCACATCTATAACCTCAATATACCTCATTACATAACATACTGTAATCTCTTACATTACATCAGTACAATTGTCATGTCCACAATCTAACTATTACATAAACATACTTCAAAACTCTGGCTAACCTCCTGGTCTACCCTGTACCTGCACAGCTGGGGTTAGGGGAGAGGGGTGAGCTACAAAGCCCAGTGAGCAGAATAGTGAAAACATATATTAAAATTTCATGCCATTATGAAATGCAACACATCACAACTAATCACATCTCGGATGGTATTGTCACCAATAGTCCTTTACATAGTCCAACTGTGCCGGGACGTAGAATGGGTACAACCGGTCTTTCCCTTATCATAACATATCATAACATACCAATGTGCCAGGGACGTAGAATGGGTACAACCTGGACTTTCTCTTACATCGTGCCAGGGACGTAGAATGGGTACAACCTGGACTTCCATACCATATCATGCCGTAACATCATCATGCCATATGAGGACTAAAGGATCATCCAATAACCAATCCACATCAACATCATAAATGCAATGCAACATATTCGTGAATACTAATGCAAACAACCTACTATATCTCATGGAATTCATGATGCATGGATCAATGCTCATAATTCATATTTCATTTATTTTAAAACTTAAGGTTTATTCCACTCACCTCTGGCTAGCTCTTGACAAACTCTGTAGTAGCTGGCTCACTGCTGGGGTCCTCGGTTCCTCGGGTCCGAACCTACACAGGTGGACTCCAATGAGGGACCAAACATACATAAACATAACTCTAATATACTCCCCAAAAACCCCCTAAAACATCATAAAACAACTACATAAAAACATGCAAGAAATGGCTGGACAGGGCACTTTCGGCGGCAGGTTCGGCGGCCGAAAGTCCCTCCAGAGCCGAAAGTCAGGCAGGTTCGGCGGCACCTTCGGCGGCTGAAACTCCCAGACAGAGGCGAAACTCATGCATGTTCGGCGGCACCTTCGGCGGCCGAAAGTCCCAGACAGAGACGAAAGTCTCCTTTCGGGGGCAACTTCGGCAGCCGAAAGGCCTGCCTCCCCAGCCATGTTCGGCGGCCGAAAGTGCCTTCGGCTGCCGAACCTGGTTTCTGCCAAAGGGCAGAAACTTGGCTCCTTTATGCACATTTGCCTCCAAAACTAACCAATCATGCATAAACTTGTTCTAAAACATGCATACACACCATACATCACACCTAGGGGTCTCAAACTATCAAATACCCCAACTACAACACTTCAAACATGCCACATTGTTCAAAAACATAACATTTGCTTAAAAACTCATACAACCCTATACATGCCATTCTACCCCATAAAACAACTTAAAACTTACTTAAAACATACAATGAGCTTAAGATCGGCTCTTACCTCTTGAAGATCGAGAGAGAGACGATCTAAACTCGGAGATCCAAGCAAAAGAGCTCCTGAGTTCCCAAGCTCCAAAACTTGACTTAAATGCTCAAAACTTGCAATGAGAGGTGAAAACTCAAGAAAAATGGAGGAGATTTGGAGAAAGAACACAAGATCTGGGGAGAGGGAGGTCGGAAGCTAGCTATAGCCGAAAATGGGAGAAAGCTCGCCCATTTCGGCTAAGTGACCCTTTTATAGTGGCTGGCCAGGCCACGTTCGGGGGCCGAAAGTGCTTCCGCATGCATGCCATGTTCGGCGGCCGAACTTGACTTTCGGCGGCCGAACCTGGGTTTTCCTCTAAAGACTTTTCATGCAAAAACTCATTAAATTTTCATACTTAAAACCATGAAATACCTTAAAACATTTTATGAAAACATGTTTCTACCCTACTAGAGGCTTCCGTCATCCGAGATTCCACCGAACGGTAGGAATTCCGATACCGGAGTCTAGCCGGGTATTACATCTTCGCACACAACATCTTGGCTGCCAAGGCCGGTGTGGACTCAGGAGTCACCGCGGCAGCATTCAAGAGTTCATTATTTGGGGCAGACAATAGCTGCTCCATCGCTTTCTTCCCCTTGTCGGCTAAAGGGGGAGGGGCTGTCCTTGCAGTCTCTATAGTACGAGCCCGTTTGGCAGCCTTGCTCTCGATAGCTGGCTCCGAGGTCCGAGCCCGCTTGTTAGCCCCACCTCCAATAACAATAGCCTCTACAGCCTGGAGGGGTGGGACATTTAGAGGGGCAACCCCAGTGCCCTCCTTCGAGCTACTCTCGGTGGACGTGCTTAGCATGATGGGCTCCTTAGGATTCTATTCAGGAGTAGACGGAGTATTGGCTGGAGCTGGCACCTTAGCAGGAACAGACGTCCTCGAGGCCATAGAGCGAGAACCCCTTGCCGCAAGCACTAAAGCCAGAGAAGGCGTAGGGGCAGGGGCAACGCGATGAGTGGCAGTTGCAGGGTCCGCAACATGAAGACCTTTCGGGTTACGTCAACCATTGTCTTGTTGGCCTTAAAGGCTGCCAGAGTCGCCTTCATGCTTTCTCGAGACAGGGTGAAGTTCTTTGGAAGCTTGATGGTGTCCATGGATACGGTAGAAGCTGAAAAGAAAATGCCAATATGGTTAAAACTCAAAGCAACAAGGGGAAAATACAACAAGAAAGAAAATAGAAAAATAACAATACTAGCTTCCTGGCAGTCCCGAAAGCTGGACATAAATATGAACTTCTCGACGTCATACTTGTTCTTTATAAAGTTCAATCGAAGAAGGCAGACTTGATTCGCCAGGGTTAACTTGGGAAAGTCATTGCAGCCCTAAGGGACTTCCTCCCAAGAGAGTTTGACATCCCAAATGATTCCCGAGCTCTCCTTTAGCTTAACTACCACAAAGGCCTCAGTCTAACCTTTTATTGAGTCCTTATACCCGGCAAAGATGGGGAACAAAACAATAGAACTCATGGGTGGACCTAACGAGACAGAAGAAGGTACAGAATAACGCAACAAAGGGGGCAAAATCCTAGCACAAACAAACGGACTCAAAGCAGCATATGAATAGGATGGAATTGGGAGACAACATACGGAGAGTCACCCTAAAGTGATGGAAGACTTCAATGAAGAAATGGGTAAAAGGGAAGGTCAACCCAAAATTATGTTGTTTGATAAAGAAGACCATGTTGTGCTCTTGCTGGGTGTTTATTAAGCCCGCCGGAGGTGAATTAGGAAGGAAAATCCTCTCATTAGGAAGGGGAGTCCTAATCTTATAAATGGTGGTGTCAGCGTAGTCACTAGAGAAGTAATTAGAAAGGGAATAAGGAGTGATAGAAGACATCAGACCCGCAACATCGAAAATTGTAACGGAAGCCATGGAAAGAGTAAGACGTAACTCAAATTAACAAAGCAGGAATTATAGGGAAGAAGGAGAGCAAGATAGTAGAAGCAACGTAAAAGATAGAGCAGCGAGTGAAATCAAAAGCATAAATTTGAAATAGGTAAAGGCAAAGAGAAAACATTTGACAAAAGCAGTCCTAGAGTCACGTAGTAATAATTGGAGTTTTAGGATTTACCCCCTCATTAACCATGAAATAATTAATGAGCGGGTAAAGGAGTATTTGATGACTACTAGGTCTTGGATACCCAGGCTATGACTGAGTCCACGTTGGAAGGTCAGGCTGTATCCGATCAAAGTCTAATACACAGGTCTATCCTTCAGTACGTAGTCCAGGCCTCACTTGGATAAACCGGACAGGGCATGGATCAGGCCCAAGTGAAGGAGGTCCAGCCCAGTCGACTTGATGGATTCGTGGGACAACAGACCCCTCGACATTCGAGATCATATCTACATGGCGTCGGAAGGAATTAAATGGCTGCATGACAATGGGAAAGGACACAGTACGTCCGTACTTAGGATCCTGCGTGACAATGACAGGATGTACAAGTGCAGGATGGCAGTTATACATCACTAGAGAATAAAAAGGAAAAAAATAAAAGAAAAAAGGTATGAGTTAACCATATCAAATTTACCAAAATACGGTTTGAACCTAGTAAAAATCTCAGAACATCAAATAATATTAATTGTTTTAACAGTGGCTAACTATTTAATAACTACTTTAGTGATAATTAGATAAAAATAAAAAATTAATTTTTTATAATTCACTTCTTAACTATATTAAGATATTAAACAGTAATAGTTACCGAAAAACATATTTTTAATTTATAAATAGTTTAAAAATAATTAAGTTGTTTGGTAAAGTGATATAAAATTAATTTCTTAAGTACTTTAAATGTTTAATTAAAATATTCAAGCGTTGTAATTATTAGAATAACAACAATTTTAATAATTTTAAAAAATTATAATAATATATGATTTTTTTTTTACTTTGTTAATAAATAATTTTTAAATAAGATAGACAAATTATATGTAGGAGTGCTTTATTTATAACTTAAAAATTAAACACTAATTTCTTATAACTTTTTATGTATATAGAGATTTAACTATTTTATATGCCTTCTCAGTGTCCTTTTGGGGTATTATTTCTTATAAATACATCTCTCTATATTATTCACTTTTTGAATATTTGAGACTATATTGTAATTTTACTATTTAAAAAATAATTTTCCTCCATTCTTTAATATATAAATAAATTAATAAAATTTATTTTTCTCACCAATTATTTTCTTTTTTTGTTGCTGTCCTTATTTTTTTATTATTAAAAATAAAGATTTTATTAAAACTAAATAAAGTATAAAATTCAAGTTTTAATAATTAAAGGCTCAAAATAAATGACACTAACAAGTCCAACTACGAAAAAGAGGCCTAAGCCTAACAGCCAAAACTTTAATAGATGAGATTCTTAAACCCAAGAGCAATGATTTGACAAATTAAATTTGAGTGTCGCTGGAGATAGGTCGCCATTTGCCACTAGAAGAAGATGAGAACATTATTGAAGCATAAGAGAGAAGGCTACTATGATATGCAAGACTCCATAGGCCTCAAAAAAAACAACACACAAGCAACTTTATTCACACAACATCTTCACAAAAGAAAAAAACTTATGCCAAATGATGAAGAGCATGTCAAACAGCTAGCAATCAATAAAGGATAAGGTAGGAGTACTTATCGGCGACTCACTTGCACCTTACGAGTGGCATACTACGGCATCTTTCTAGCGAGATAGCACGCTCTCCTAAGCCATATATCAAACATTTTTATGTTCGGATCTACAATACCAAACTCATGATAATTAGGAACCTAATGTTGCTTCTTACATCTCTATATGCAAACACAGGAACCTATGATAGAGCAAGAAAGATAACAGAAAGTAAGGGAAAAACAAAAAGATAGCCCTTGAAGAACCTTCACTATTAGAGCTTCATTTGTCAATCAAAAAACACAAGAAAATACAAACAAAACTATTTACAACCCCAATTCCATGGCCGGATTAGGGGAGGAAGGCCTCTCCTACCCAGTGGAGCAGAGGAGGCTGCACTAACCATAGAAGAAAGGGCTAAAACCCCAGGACCAGAAAAAAAAAAAAGGAAGAGAGGATAACATAGAGAGAGGCCTCGACAACTTACAAATCCTTTGCTTTCCTTTCTCCCACATTCAAACATACACTATGTATTTTTCCTAAATAAAATTCATGCAATCTTTCTTTTGATTGGTGTATATATTTGGTCGGTTCAATTTAAAATCCAACTAAAGTGAATAAATTGAAAATTAATTTATGAAATTCGAATTAAATTAGGAGGAAAACTTATTTAAATCAAACCAATTTGATCGATTAGATTTTTAATGAGTTTTATATCTTTTACATCTTATTTTTAGTATTATATGATTCAATTGAAAATTTTCAACCCTAATTAGGATTTGATTTTTTTATATTATCAAAATGATATAATATTGTTAACTAATCAATTCAATTCGATTTTGGTCAATTATCTTTTATTAAAATTGAACCAAATCAAAATATTAGAATTTTTTAGATTAATTTATATAGATTTCTATGAGATTTGACAAAATTCAGAAAGTAGTTCCTCATTAAATTTTTAATAATAAATTAGTTTTTAAATTTAATTTTCATCTAATAAAATAGCCTTTCCATTAATAAAACATATAAATTATTGTTACTTGACCAAAGGTTTTATAATTTTTAATGACTAAAATACAATGGCTAATAGTTTTTAAATAAAAAGATTTTTATTGATTATTTTAATAACAAAAACTTAAGATATTACTATTTTAATTTTTAAAAATTAGTAAATTTATGATTTTTATCCATTATTATTTTTATTTATTATCATTATAGAAAATTTTAACTTTTAAAATATAAAAATTGATATTCTATAAGTATAAAAATTTTTGTACTTATAAAAATAAATTTAAGCAGATTCCAACTATATGTAAGTATAAAAATTAATTTTTAATTTTAGTTAAATATAAAAATTTTTATACGCATAAAAATCAATTTAGACAGACTCTTAAGTATAAAAATTAATTTTTAATTTTTTAATTAAATATTAAAATTAATATTTAATTTTTAAATCTATCATTTCTGTACGTACATAATATAAGAATTAATTTTTAAGAAAAATTAAAATTATTCATTATTAATTTTTATACAAAATATTAATTTTATACTTTAAAAATTAAAATTTTACACTATAATAACAAGTAAAAAAATAATGAATAAAACTTGCAAACACTCATTTTTAAAATTAAAATAATAAATAAAAATAATAATTAAAAAATTACCATCTAAAAGAGGTATTTTGATCATTAAAAAATATAAATTCTCTAGTTAATAGTTAACTAATAAGAAATTCGTATATTTTATTAACAGAAAAATTATTTTATTTGATGAAAATCAAATTTAAAAATTAATTTATTATTAAAATTTTAAAAAAAATTATTCTGTAAATTTTATCAAACTTAAAGAACGTCCCTCTAAATTATTCTATTTTTTAAAAATTAAAACTAAATTAAAATATTAATTTAATTCAATTCCATCATTATTTCAATTTCAACTAAACACTGATCACCGACATTGCTTCATACGACAAGTCAGTCGGACTTATGTTTTTTTAATGGATCCACTACCAGATTTATGATAAAGCAATAAATCATTTCACTAATATTTTAGTAATTTTGATAAGTAGTCAACAATTTGGTACTCTGTGCACACAAATTACTTAAATTTATTATAAATCTAATTACGACTTGCTTAATTGGGTAATACAATAAATAAAAAATACAATAAATTAATTATTAAAATTTAACATAATATAATGAAATTATTTTTAAAATTTTAAAGTAAAATAGTAGCAAGAAAGTAATTATTGTGGTAAAAGAAAGATGAACAGAAACTACAGATATGTAATTGTTTGGAAAAAGATATTTTTAACCTAAATTGGTTAGTGCAATGGTTAATATATACCTTTCAATATAAGATATGAAAGCACTCACAGATTTAATCCGATAGTAAATACATCTGAATAATTTTGAAAATTTTAAATTCTATTCCATCAATTTCTAATTTTTATTTAAAAAAATATATATAAAATATAAAAGATTTCAAACATTAATTTCCTTTATTAATCTAAAATTTTAATATCATGGCTACAAAAGAAGAATTTTTTTAAAAAAATTGTTAAGATTCTATTTATTTATGAAAAATAATTTATTTGAAAGAAATATTTTTTAAAAAATAATTAAAAAATATTTTTCAAGAAAATAATTTATATATAGTTTTTATTACAATTCAAAAAAAAAATATTAATGAATTTATATATAATAACATTATAAATTTGTTAAAATTTTAAAAATGACTTATTTTAAAAAATGAAATTATTTTTTAAAAAAATTAATTTTCTCTTTAACCATAAATATATTGACCATTAATCAATTTTTTAAATATGGAAAATGTGAAAAAAATTAAAAATATATTTTTATAAAAAATCTTTACATAAAGCAAATGATCTTTAAATTTTTAGGAAATAAATTCCTTCTTATTTTAAGATCATTAATTATGAAGCTTTATTTATTTTGTAAAGTCAAAACCTTTGGCCATTTTATTTTAAAAAAATTGTAAGGTGTCTTAATATTTGTATTATTTAATTTTATAATATTAAATTTTTATATTAATATTTTTTTAAAAAAAATTAAGAATAAATTATATTTTAACTTCTAAATTTTAATATAATTAATGGATTAATTCTTAAACTTTAAAACTGAACACTTAAATTAATATTAAATAATTAAATTAATATAAATTATCCTATTTATTTTTTTATTAAAAAATTTAAAATATTTTCACTATTTTTTTAAATAAATAAATTACACTTCAATATTTGAGTTTTAATATATTTATAAATTGATATTTTTATTTTTAAAATTAAACATTTAAATTTATTAATTATTAATCATCAATTCTATTTTTTCATTTATTTATTGCCCCTAAAAATATTTTTATTACTCTTTTTAAAATTTTTAAAATTAAAATTTTATTATTTTTTTATTAAAATTTAAACACTTTAATATTTCATTTTAAAACAACGCTTGAATTTCATTAATTTTTAGAGAGATTATCACATTTAACTAATTTTTAATATTTTTAATCTTTAATTTTTATTTAATAAAATATTTTGATACTTATAATTTTAAAATTTTTAAAATAGTTTACAATTTCAGTATATTTTAAAAGTACCAAGTAGTCCTATAAAAAAATATTTTAAAAAGAAAATTATACAAAGTTCGACCACGTTTATAATAAATGAAAAATTATAATTTTAAAATTTAATTTTAAAAATATAAAAATTACCAATTAATTATACTAAAATTTAAAAATTAAAATATAATTTATATAATATAATACTTAATTTGTATCTACATTAATAAGAATTTATATGTTTATAAGTCTATTTAAAATATTTATTTTTATTAGACCATTACCTACTAAAATTATAAATAAAATAATTTAAAATTTAAAAATTAATTATAAAAAATTTAAATATTTAATTTAAAAAATATAAAATTAATATATTAATTATGATTAAAATATAATTTGTTTCGATTAAAATAATTCTAAAATATAAATGAAACAGTAAATCTTTTAAAAAATTTTAAAAGAGTAACTCAGCGAAAATTCAAAATCCAATATCGAGTGTGGTTCTGTAGCATTCGTCTCCCGGAATTGAAAATTTTCCCGAGACCCCACGTAGCCACAGCGCTGTCCTTATCACTCTCTCTCCTTGGGATTCCCATTCCATTCTCAATCTCCTCCGTAGATTCCTCTGTCCCTTCCTCTCTCTTTCTCTCTCTCTCATTTTCAACGAAATCAAAATCGACCTAACTCATAATCTCCTTCAAAAACTTCAAACCCCAAACCCCAATCTCTCTTCCTCTGGCTGCCGGAAAATGAAGAGCAACACCAACACCAAGCTCATTCTCCTCCACCCTTCCCTCCACAAATCCCCTTCCTCTCATCGCCTCTGGTTGCTCTTTGTCGTCACTTTCTTTACCTTAGCTTTCACTCTCACTCTCTTCTCCTCCACTATCCCCTCCGTCACCACCACCGCTTCCTCCTCCGCTTCTTCCTCCTCCTCTCTCCCACTCTCCGTTGCTACTGCTCTATTACACTATGCTTCCGCAACTAACACCACAACTCCTCACATGTCCTCTGCTGAACTCTCTGCCATTGCCACCGCTTTACACCATTGCTCTCCTTGTAACTTCCTCGTTTTTGGTCTTACCCACGAGACCCTTTTGTGGAAATCTCTCAATTTCCATGGCCGAACAATCTTTCTCGACGAGAGTGAGTATTACGTCTCTAATTTCGAGAAGAACCACCCGGAAATCGAAGCCTATGATATTCAGTACACCACCAAGGTAAGCGACATGGCCGAGCTTCTCTCTGCGACTAAAGAACAAGTTAAAGGCGAGTGTAGGCCTGTGCAGAATTTGTTGTTCTCAGATTGTAAGCTTGGCATAAATGACATGCCGAATCATATATATGAAATTGCGTGGGATGTGATTCTGATCGATGGGCCTCGTGGGTATTTTGCGGCGGCACCGGGGAGGATGTCTCCGATATTTACAGCTGCTGTGATGGCGAGGAGCAAGAGAGGTGGTGAGAAGAAGACGCATGTTTTTGTGCATGAGATTGATAGAGAAGTCGAGAAAGTCTTTAGCGAGGAGTTCTTATGTGAAGAGAATTGGGTGGAGACTGTAGATTCTTTGGGGCATTTTGTGGTGGAGAGAAATGAAAATGGCGAATTTGAGTTTTGTGAAAATTCGAACTCATCATCTTCGTCGCCATTGTCGACGGCTAAAATTGCATCTTTATCATCTGAAGATGATGATGATGATGATGATGATTGAACTGGGTTTCAGATTGCTTGTATCATTACTGTTTTTTTTTTTTTTCCTTCTTTCTTTTTAAATATAGAAATGTAATTTTATAGGTCTAAACTGCCAAAAGGCATCTCCGAGGCAATGATGAAAAATCAAATGGGGATTTCTCAAAAGCTTTCATGTTAACTCCTGTTTGTTTGCCGAGAAAAATGGGAAAAGTTGTGAAAGAAAGACTTGAATATTCTTAATCGGCCCCTTAATTTGACTTAAGCCAAGGTGTTTACCTTAAGCGGTGAGTTACACATTTACGCACTTTCATTTTTTATTTATTGCTTATAATTTTCTTCTACCTGGATTTCTATTTCTATATGAACTTTAACTCGGTCATTTTTTTAATATTTAATGGAAAACTAATAATCAAATATGTTATTTTTTTAGTTAATTTATAACATAATTTTTAAAATTTAACAATATACAGTGTAGTTCCTAATTTTTTATATTTAAAATAATTTAATTTTTTAATTTGAATTAATTAACAGTCTACTAAAGTAAATTTAATAGAACGAAATAATTTAAAATTTTTAATTGGATTTGATTTTTTTTTTAAATAACGGTCGGATAATGATAAATTTAATAAAATAATTATTTTATTAATAAAATAAAAAAATTATGAATTAAATTATTTATTATTAAAAAATTAATTTATTAATTAAAATTTAATTGATTTAAAAAGTCAAATATTTATATTTAATTTTTTTAATTTTAATTTAATTAATTGGGATGTTATATATATTACTATTATTTTTAATTATAATAATTAAATAATTGAAAAAAATTTAACATTTATTTTCTATTTTTTATTTTAATTTATATTTTCTATTTTTTATTTTAATTAAACATTTAAATTTTAAATAAATTAATTCAACATTTATATTTTACTATAATTTTAATTAATTTTTAAAAATTGAGTTCAGATAGCGCGAACTCAGGATATCAAATATAATAATTTATTATGATTTAAATATAAATTAATTTTATATATAAAAATAATATTAATTCATATTTATTTGTAATTAAATGGTATATTTTATTTTATATAAAAATAATATTAATTTATATTTATTTATAATTAAATAATATATTAATTCTAAATATAATAATAATCTAAATGACAGTTTCTAAATAGATAAAATTTTATTTTACAGATTCTATAATAAATATATTATCTTTAATTATTATATATATATATATATTATTTTAAATTAAATAATATATTTATTATAAAAAAATTTATAATTATTATTATAAAATAAAATTTATTGAAGATGTGCACTGATTATTTAATAATTAAATTATGTATTTTTAATTTTTACATTCAAATATAAATATTAAATTAAATTATTTAAAATTTAATTATTTAAAATAAAATATAAAATAATATAAATGTTCAGTTTTTTAATTAATTAATTAATTAAAAAATATAATAATACATTTGATATATTAATTAAATTATTATACTTAAAAATTATATATTATTTAAAATTATATTAAAATATAAAAATTAAAAAAATTATATTAAAATATAAATAAATGTAAACGTTCCATTTCAAAAAAAAAAAATGTAAACGTTTGAATTAATTGGACATAAAAAAACAGAGACTAATTTGTAAAATTCACTAAATCAAAAAAACTATATTATAAATTATCCAATTTTGTGGACAAACAAATTAAGCAAAAGAAAAGGTAATGAATATGTGTCGGTGAGAAGAATTAAGCTTGTGGAAGCATGAAGTGGAAAAGCCAGCCCGAAACTTTAGCAGTGCTCTTAATTTTGAAACCCGGGAAACTGTACGCGTTCTATCGCATGCGTCTTCTGAACGCGTTATACTATCAGCTATTGAGCGCGTGTAGAGCAGAAGGTTCGTGGGAATATTGACGCCAGATATTAAGGCAGCGAAACAAAGAAAGGACTGAAGCCAAGATGTTCAGAGATTTTTTGTTTGTAGAATCACGTGATGCACGTGACAAAAGCAGAGGTTACGGTACAGAAGAAAGCGGGAAACTGGAGATGTGTCGGTGAAGAGAAAGACGAAAGAACCATTTAGGTTTTGGGATATCTATTGTCAGATAGCTATTATCTTGTCACCTATTTGTCTTTTACATTTTTTTTTTAAATATTTTTGGAAAATAAAGCGAATTGAGAATAAAAAGTAACAGTCGGAAAATTTGAATGATATTTAATTAAGATATTACTCAGATTTAAAAGTTAAAACTAATTCTGCTTTAAAATTTTTAATAAAAAAATAAATTATATTTTAATTTTTAAATTTTAATATAATTAATATATCAATTTTTATATTTTTAAAATTATATATTTAAATTCTTTATAATTAGTACATTCAAATCAGAGTATCTCTATCCATTTTTATATGTGAAAATATTTTTATATTTTTTTAAATAGATAAATTAATTTAAATTTTTGAGTTTTAATATAATTAATGAATCGATTTTTATATTTTTAAAATTATATATTTAAATCTTTTTATAATCAGTGAATTTTCATCTATTATAATTTAAATATTTTAATTTTTTTAATTTTTATTCGAAATAACACTTAAATTTCTATTAATTTTTATTTATAATATCTCATTTAACTAATTTTTAAAATATCTTGTTGTTCAATTTTTATTTATTAAAATCTTCAATATTTATAATTTTAGAAATTTTAAAAAATATTTAATATTTTCAGCTATTTTTAAGTAATATTAAGTAATTTTTAAATAAATTATAAATTTTTATCAAAAATATTTTTAAAAAAATTATACTTGTAGAAAAAATTTGACCATCAACTAATTTTAAGCTAATATCTATAATAAAAAAAATAACCGTAATTTTAGATAAATTAAATATAAAGGGATTTAAGGATTTAGTTTTAAAAATATAAAAACTGATCTGTCAATTACGCTAAAAATTAAGGATTAAAGTGTAATTTATACAATATAAAATTTTTCAACTATATTTAAAAGTATTAAGTATTTATAGAGTATTTTAGATATTTGAGACACTTATTCTTCTTTTAACCGGTTGACTAACAATATTAGGAAGAGAATGACCTCCAATTTAAACGAATTGATTATATACAAATTTAAATATTTAATTTTAAAAATATAAAATTTGATATATTAATTATGATAAAATTTAAAAGTTAAAATATAATTTATTTTAAAAATTATGCTTTAAAATAATTTTTTAAAAAAATAAAATCACATGTAACAAATGCTATTAATTAATTTAATTCAAATTAATTGAAAACTAGAAACAAAAATATCATTTTATTAAATAATAGTATAATTTAAATTAAAAGGCAAAAAATATGGAAAGTCAAAATATATTGTTTAAATGAAAAACTAACATAAAAAGACTTCGATTAATTTATTAATGTAAAATTTCTTATTTCCTAATATATTTTTATAAACTTTTAAAGTTTTATTTTTCAATATTTTACAAATTAAAAGGAAAAATAATGGAATAGAAATGTTTGATTGTTTAAGAAAAAATAAATATTATAAATATGGAATTTATTAGCTTTAAAAGAGCAGTATTAAGTTTAACTAAAATAAGAATTAATTTGAAATTTTGATTTGATTTTATATTTTTTTATTTAGTTTAATTTTAATTTTTTTTAAAAAATTAGTTTTATTTGGTTTTTATAAAAAATTATTTTATGATTTTATACTTTATATTTTTATTTAGTTTAATTTTAATTTTTTAAAAAAATTAATTTTATTCGGTTTTTATAAAAAATTATTTAGTAAATTTCGAACCGAATTGATTGATTAATACTGCTATATCGTTTTAATAATATAAAGACATCATATTCTAATTAAAATTAAAATATCATATTTAACTTTAGAATACTAAAAGTAAATAAAAAATAAAAAATACATTAAAAAATTAACCGATCAAATCGAATTAATTTTTATAAAAAATTAATCGATCAAATCAAATCGATTAAATTAAATTAAATATTTTAATACAATATTAATTTTTAATATTTCTCAAGGCCTTATTAAGCATGAAGATCTATCAGTATTTATAAGTTTTTTCTTTTTTAGAAAAAAAAAAGATTTGCCATCATATTAATGGTTTAATAAGAGTTCTTTATTATATATATAAAAAAGCTACCAATTATTTTATTGCAAGATGGTGATTTTTATGTACATCGACCAAGTAATCTTATGTGCCTAACAACTAGAACTAAGCAATAATTACTTTTCGCTTTTGTATTTATTTTCTGCCTCTATTTAGACTCTACATTAACTTTACGACCACATATGTCATTGTGAGTCATTTCATGCAAAGTCATTTTTTATAATTCTATACCTTGTACAAGAATTAATTTTGCATATAAGTTTTAATAGGTTATGTCACCTATAAAAAAAAAAACTCTAAAGTGATAGTATACTCCATATATCGAAAGATTCTTCCTCAAATTCAAGTGACCTATTGCTCCTCTAAGTGACATAAGAGCGTCCTTCCAGGCAAATTATTGCTCACTTAGGTGACGTAAGAGCGCCCTTTCTAGCAAACTATTGCCCACTTAGGCGACGTAAGAGCGCATCTAGGCGATGTGAAAGCATCCTTTAAGGAAAATTATTATCCATTTAGGTGAAGTAAGAGCGCCCTTAGATGATGTAAGAGCACCCTTCAGGCAAGGTATTGCCCACTTAGACAACTTAGAACGCCATTTCAGGCGGCTTTCTACCCAACTTAGCTACCTTAAAATGCTCACTCGATCAGGAAGCTTTCCACTCACATTAGGTGGTGATAAATCACCACTTACATTTTGCTGAGGTAAAGATAGGCAATACCTGATTTTAATTTTTAGAGAAAAATTTTGCTTAAAATCTTTAAAGCAACATCTCATCTAAATTTCTTTAAGATTATGGCTCTCTTAAATTATTCAATTTGTAAAAAATATTAAAGAAATTTAAACTTTGAATGATTAAAGTGTCAAAATCTAAAATGCATCTTTTAACATCGAACCTAAAGATTCGATCATTGTAGTGGGACTACAGATGTAAATCAATATTAAAATATATTAAATCTGTGTCTCTCAACTTAAATCACGTCAATTATTCAGATACCCTATAACTCTTAATGAAGTGGTAGAATCCTAATCACAATAGAATATTATCCATATAAGAATATTATCTTTATCTGATAGGATTTTACGTCATATCTTATCTAGAATTCCATATCCTATTCTAGATATAATTCTATTGTCTCATCCACTCCTAATAATGTTCAAACTTCATCCAATACACTATGCAAAGAGCTCACCGCTTCCATAATCAGGTACGCTATTCTATCCAACAGTCAATTTTATAATTTACTAAATCTAATTCTAGTAAATTTATAATTAATTTAGTATAATTATATTAAATTTAAACTTATTAAAGATAAATTTTTTCTCCTGCTAAATATAAATAGTTTGACCATTTTGAACAGAGAGAAAAGAAACATTTTCTTGTTTTATTAAGAAGAAAAAGTAACGTTATAATGATGTCTGAAGGCAAAACTGGTGCTTATATATGTATCAACAAGTCAATAGCCTCTTAAGACCACAAGTTTATAATTACATTTTAATCTTTAAAATTATTACTCATTACACAACTATTTCACAGCAGTAAACTCATATTATTACACAATAGTAAACTCAACATCCTCTCCTCAAGTTGAAGCAGGTAAAGGGAGTAGGTTCAACTTGCTGGACATAGAGCTGTAACAAGAAGTAGGCAAAGCTGTGGTAAAGAGATCTGCCAATTGCTCCTGTGTGGGAAGATGACTAGGCAAAATAAATCCTTGCTGGAACTGATCTCGCATGATATGAAAATCGATCTCAATATGCTTGGTGCGCTCATAGAACACTGGGTTAGCAGCAATGTGAAGTGCTGCCTTTCCATCACAGTGAAGAGGAATAGGTAGAACAATTGAAACCTGCAAGTCTTTAAGAATATAGCCAATCCAAAGAAGTTCACAAACAGTGTTAGTCATGGCTTGATACTCTGCCTCAGCAGATGATTTAGAAACTGTAGTCTGTTTCTTTGTTTGCTAAGATATAAGACAAAGCCCTAGAAAGATGCAGTAACTAGATAAGGACTTATGAGAATATGAGCAAGATGCCCAATTAGAATCACAATAAGCACTGAGAGATAAACCAGTAGTGACAGAAAAGTACAATCCATAATGTAAAGAGCCTTTAAGATATCTAAGCACATGTAAAGCTGTCTCCCAGTGAGGCTTTTTGGGCATGCTCATAAATTGGCTGAGATGCTATACTACATAACATATGTTATGCCTGGTTAAATTTATGTAATAAAGCTAGCCAATAAGCCTCCTATACATATTAGGCTCACTTAGAGCTCTCTTGAAATAGGAGTCAGATGTAAACCCTATGGTAAAAGAGATGATTTTGATTTACAATGAAACATGCTTGCATCTTTAAGAGCATCTGAAATGAACTTTGTTTGACTTAGAATAATGGCATGTGAGGATCTGGCAACCTCAAGGCCTAAGAAATATTTCAGAGGTTCCAATTCTTTGATAGTGAACTTAGAGCGTAATGCATATTTGCATTTATTAATTGCATCAATAGAATTCCCAATTAGGATTACATTATCAACATACACTAACAGAGCAAAAAATAGAGTACCAATGTGTTGAATAAAAAGGAAATGATCATGAGAGGACTGTGTAAAGGCTAAAGTTTTAAGGAAGACAGTAAACTCAATATTCCACTGCCTAGATGCTTGTTTGAGTCCATATAGGAACCTTTGAAGTAAACAAACTTGCCCAGGTTGGACCTTGTGATAACCCTAAGGAAGTATCATATATACTTATTCTTTAAATGTCCATCTAAGAAGGCATTATTTATGTCTAACTGAAAGATGAGTCATTGTCTAGAAGTAGCTAAAGCAATGAAGATTCTCACTGTGGTAAGCTTAGCCACAGGAAAGAATCTATCTGTATAGTCCAAACCCTTTATTTGATTATAACCTTTTGCAACTAAATATGCTTTATATCTTTCTACGTCACTAGTGGATTTAAATTTCACCTTATATACCCACTTGCAGCCTATAGCCTTTTTGTTCTTAGGTAAATCAGTAAGGGTCCAAGTATTGTTATTTTCCAAGACTTGTAGCTCTAGTTCCATGGTCTTAACTCATTGAACATCCTTGGATGCTTGTGCATATGTGCAAGGTTCATGAACTTTGTTCACATTGCAAATGTAAGAGCTGTAGGATGGACAGAAGGAAAGAGAGGATGTCAGCACAAGATTAGCATAGTCTTGCATCCAAGTTAGAGGCTATTTATGTTTGTGAGATCCTATAGGGAAAGAAGGTTCATTAAGACTGTGTACAATAGGATTAGATGTGTGTAATTGAGAATTAGTGAATTCTGTATCAGTAATAGGAATGGGAAGGCAATATGCTCAACATCAGTACTGTTATGAAAAAAGAATATATGTTCATGAAAAATAAAATACCTACTAAGAAATAGAGACTTATCATTTAGATTATAAAGTTTATAGGCCTTATGTGTTCCTGCATTCTAAAATTTATCTTTATGAGTTCTCATAGAAGTAGCAAAATAAAGACGACCAAATTTTTTGAGGTGTGAGTATGCTCCAATAGAGCCTTTCGTAAGGTGTGGTCCAGTTAAATTGTTCCATTGGTATTCTGTTTATAAGATAGGTAGCTATGAGAATACATTCTGACCAGAGCTGTTTAGAGGTATGTGATTGCATTTTTAAAGCCCTATCAATATTTAGAATATGTCTATGCTTTCTTTCCACTACTCCATTTTGTTGTAGGGTATATGGACAAAACCTTTAGTAGACAATCCCTTTACTGGTGAGTAAAGAGTACATGCATGGCTTAGGAGCTCACTACCATTATCTGTCCTAATATTCTTAATGGTAATATTAAATTGAGTTTCTGTCATATTGATGAAATGCTTGATCAAATAGAAAGTTTGACATTTAAGGTGCATCATGAATGTCCATACAACTCTGGTATAGTAATCTACAATGGTAAGAAAATATCTAGCACCAGTAGTAGAAGTAGTTTTATAGAGTCCCCATATGTCTATATGGATTAAGTCAAAAGGCTGTGAAGCAATAGTGTGACTTTTGAGAAAGGAATAATCTGGACTGTTTGGTCAAGGGACAACCATGGCAACAAATTATAGCATTATCACTAATTGTAACACCCTTGATATGTTTGAGTTTCCTAATAGATGCATGACCTAATCTATCATGCAAGTCAATCGTAGACATAGCACATTCAGATATTTGTCTAGAGGATATGAAACTTCCTTTATTAGAATCAATCACAGGAAGCATAGTATTTACAAGAGTATGTAAAGCAGAACTAGTATTCATGATTTGATGCAAACAGTAACTAATCTCAGTATGAGAAAAACTCATCTGATTGAGCTTGAACAAGCCTCCTTGTTTCTTTCCTACATCCATCACTCTTTTATTCAGAGGGTCCTGTATAATTTAGTGTTGATGGTAAATCACAACACAATAAGCATAACTATTCACTAGTTAGCTAACAGATATGAGGTTGTAATGAGATTATGGAACACACAGCACATTTTCAAGTATGATTATGTCAAACATATTAAGGTTGCCAGAATGTGATATTTATGTTGTAGTCCTATTAAAAAGAAAACAGAGATATGCTTGTGAAAAGGTTGTAAAGAAAGAAATAAAATTTTGTGTGAACACATGTGATTAGTGGCTCTAGTGTCTAAAATCTTGCTAGTGTCATTATATAGTTTTGCACAACAAGTTTTGATAAAATTAGACTTACCAGCAAAATCCATGAGGTGAGAATTTGGTCCAATTAAAGTGCTTGCAGTGAAAATATTTTTCCCTTTCACCAGTTGTGTAACTTCTTGCCTCAATGAACTTAAAATGGTTGTTAGTTCATTGATTCTAATTATTGTGTCAAGGTAATCTAGAGAATTTTCCTCTTCAGTGCTACCTCCTTCCACTGTAGCCATCATTATGATATTCTTATATCCTTTAACTGACTGTATGCCAGCCTTGTTCTTTGGTTTATACCATTCAGGATAACCAATTAGCTTGAAATAGCCCTCCCGTGGGTGGCCATCCATGTTGCAAAAGGTACAATGACCCTTTTTTGTGTCTAACCTTCTTCGTCTTACTTGTGTTTGTGCTTTGTTAAGCAATACAAGCGACTTAGGATTCTCATTCATGGTCCTTAAAATTTATCTTTGGAATTCAAATTTTACCACCATTGAATATATTTTATTTACGGTTGGCAGAGGATCCATCCCAAGGATTTGATCTCTCAAGAATCCAAACACATCGTTTTGACCCATCAGAAATGTAACGACCCGAAAATCGGACCGCTACCGGCGCTAGGATCCGGGTCGACTTAAGGCCGCCGGGACCCGTAGCAAGCCTGACATGCATCCTGAAAACCTGCTTAATCCCATACATGATCAACAACATACATAAAAATTAAAACTTTTCTTTCCATGACCATCAACCAAACTCAGCCTGTGCATAAACATTAACATAACATTGACCCCTCTGTGGGATCTCATCAGTGTCCCCAATGGGTGACATAACATATGCTGAGTTGGTTACGTAATTGGTTACGTAAACATCATAAAAATCTCTAAGATCATGTATTAAAAGGGATACAACAATCTATGGTCAAGCACACACTAACATCCATAAAACTCATTACATAACTATACTGTACTTTTACATTACAATTTGATCATGTCCATTGCTAGCTATTACATAAGCATGACTTCTTTACTCTATCCGGACTCCCGCACTATACTGTACCTGCAAGCCTGGGGGTAAAGGGAGAGGGGTGAGCTAAAAGCCCAGTGAGTAGAGCTATGGAAAACACATTAACACTATGCTCTATGAAGTGCATCATAACACAGACAATTCACATAAGGGTTGGGTGAACTTGTCACCAATTAGTCCAAGTTAACTCTGTGCCAGGCCTGTAGAATGGGGTCCTGGTCTTTCCTGTCAGAACATACATTACTTACCATTTTCCCAGGGCCTCCTCTGGGCTCCTGGTCTTCAAGTCCCATAACCGTGCTAGACCATAGGATGAGATCCTGGTCTTTCCTTACTCTGTGCCAGGCCTGTAGACTGGGGCCTGGTCTTTCTTACTCTGTGCCAGGCCTGTAGCATGGGGCCTGGTCTTCCTGTCATGGACTAACTGGGTCATCCGACATTCACCCACAACAACAACAATCTATGCAATGCGGCATATTCGTGAAAACTAATGCAATCATCCTATTGCATAATCATGATGCATGAAACATGATAAAGCATTTAATTTAAAAGATTAAGTTTTAGTTCCACTCACCTCTGGCTGACTCTGACAACACCGAAGCAGCTGAACTCACTGCTGGGGTCCTCGGTTCCTCGGGTCCGAACCTACACAGGTGGACTCAAATGAGGGACCAAACATACTTGAATATAACTCTAAACTACTCCCCAAAAACCCCCCTAAAACATCCTGAAAACATCACATAAAAACATGCAAGAAATGGCTGAACAGGGCACTTTCGGCGGCAGGTTCGGCGGCCGAAAGTCCCTCCAGAGCCGAAAGTCAGGCAGGTTCGGCGGCACCTTCGGCGGCCGAAACTCCCAGACAGAGACGAAAGTCTCCCTTTCGGGGGCAAGCTTTGGCAGCCGAAAGGCTGCCTTCCCAGCCATGTTCGGCGGCCGAAAGTGCCTTCGGCTGCCGAACCTGGTTTCTGCCAAGGGCAGAAACTTGGCTCCCTTTGCACATTTCGCCTCCAAACCTTAAATCATGCATATAGCTCAACTAAAACATGCATACAAGTTCCTAGGGGTCTCAAACTAGCATATACCCCAACTACAACACTTCAAACACACAAAAATCAACATACATTGCTCAAATCATCAATATAACCCATAAACTCAACATATAACCTAACATGCATTTCTACTCAAAGAACTCATAAAAACTTGCTTAAAACATTCAAGGAGCTTAAGATCGGCTCTTACCTCTTGAAGATCGAGAGAGAGACGACCTAAACTTGGAGATCCAAGAAAATGAGCTCCTGAGTTCCCAAAGCTCCAAAACTCGTTTCAAAACTTCAAAACATGCAATGAGAAGTTAAAACTCAAGAAAAATGGTGGGGATTTGGAGGAAGAACACTAGATTTGGAAGAGGAAGGTCGGAAGCTCGCTGTGGCCGAAAATGGGAGAAAGCTCGCCCATTTCGGCTAAGTGCCCCATTTATAGTGGCTGGCCAGACCACGTTCGGGGGCCGAATGTGCCTCCGCATCCATGCAATGTTCGGCGGCCGAACTTGACTTTCGGCGGCCGAACCTGGGTTTTCCTCCAATGCTATTTTCATGCAAAAACTCATTTAATTCACACTTAAAATCATTTAAAATGCATGAAAACATTTTTATAAAACATGGTTCTACCCTTCTAGAGGTCTCCGACATCCGAGATTCCACCGGACGGTAGGAATTCCGATACCGGAGTCTAGCCGGGTATTACAAGAAACTGCATAAACTTGTTTCTATTTGTTATTTTAGATATGGCTTTAGAAGCCCCATAGGTACATGCATGAAGAGTCTTCATAGACCCTAACTCGTCCCAAAATCTCTTTAACTTGGTAAAGTGGACAGAAACAGAGACATTCTCTTGAGATATAAGAGAGATCTTTCGATGTAACTCATAGATCATAAGATTATTGCATTCACCAAACCTTTTAGAGATCTCCAACCTGATATCTCTTGTAGATGCAGTGTAGATAAAGCCATATATTAATACTTTGGAGATCGAGTTTAGAATCCAAGATGTGACCATGAAATCACACCTCTTCCACTGCTTGTAATTCTCAAAATCCTTATTAGGTGTTGAAACTGCTCCTTCAACAATGCCTAACTTTATCTTGGCTCCAAGGGCCATTCTAACAGCCCTCCTTCAAGAGCGGAAGTTGGTTCCTACAAAAGGAGCAGAGACTAAGACTATACCTGTATGATCGGACGACTAAAGACTTAATGGATCTCCCATTCATTAAATAAGGATCTATCCTTTTTTAGTCATCGTCGTTGATATCTGCTCTTTACTGATGTTGCCTAGCTCTATCATCGTTTGCTTATGCGACTTTACTCAGATCTACTCGTATGCAAGAGGAGAACCGGCTTAAGGGCTCAAACCCTAGATTCTAATACTATGAACAGAAGAAATATTTTCTTATTTTATTAAGAAAAAAAAAGTAAAGTTACAATGATGTCCGAAAGCAAAAAATATGCACCAACAAGTTACGTACATTTTAATTCTTAAAACTATTACTCATTACACAGCTATTTCACAGCAGTATACTCATGTTGTATAAACTCATATTATTATATAACAGTAAACTCAACATAGTTTGATCTTTAAATATAAATAAGACTGGCTCCCTAAATAGAAATTCCGCATCTAATACTATCTGAATTAATTAACAAATCAACTCATGGAGCGAGTTTTCAAATACCAATAAACTCCTATGGAGAGAAGCTACCAACCTTGCGTTTTATCTGCACACCATTCGCATCTTTAAATGATAGATAGATGAATAGTTTTGTTAATTGATTTTTTTTTCTTGAATTTATCCTAATTGGATTTTAAATTCAAGATCTTTCAATTCTGAAGACCACTCTAATAAATTAATATTTTTTGCTAAATATTTGTAGATTAACGAAAAATATATGACGCTTTATAAAAGTATAAAGTATGTATAGCAATTATGATAACTATTTATAAATAATATTAAAAAATATTTAGTACTTAAATTAATAACAATAACTAAAATTATTTACATTAAATAATAAAAAAAACAAATTAATAAAGAGTTCTTAATTTTTATAAAATTAATTAATCAGTTTTTATAATTATTATAATAAATTAAAATGTTTCTCATATTTTTAAAATGCTATCACGTTTTCCTTAAAATTTTGATAATCAATAGATAAAATTATTAGTCAAACGAGAGAATATTAAAAAAATTATAAAATTACCTTTAAAATACTCTTTAAAAAAATTGACCCTTAGATCGAAACTAACCTCTCTTTGCACCTGTGAATTCCGATACAAACATAGAGAAAGAGAGAGGGATCGAGCATGTCATCATCATCGGTAAAAGATTCACGCTAACCAACTGCAGCGAAGATTTACGCATCGCTAATAGTTTTGCCTCAACATCTTCCCACTGATTACGTTAGTTTTATCGTTGAAAACCTTTCCATTCTGAATCCTACCTCCCTCCCTCCATTTGCGGTCAATTTTGCTATTTACTGCTGAGAAAATTTAGGAGGTATATTTATTTATATAAGGATTTGGATTATTAGCTTTTTAGGTATTATCTTGTCTTAATAGTTGATATATCATTGGCAATGAAAATAAAATTTTCTTTTGCAATCTCTTTGCTTGACCTGAAAATCCTAGACTCTTTGATTTTTAAATTTTCTATGTGTTTTTTACATTATTTTAAGCTAAATTTAATTAATATTATTTACAAAGATAAAGTTTCATGTATTTCAAATTAATTTGATTCCGCCTCAAAATTAATTAAAAGATATCCTAAATTATCAATATCCAATCAAAATTCAGTTATTACTATTCAAATTAAATTTAAATTAATTTAGTTTTATATATTTTAATTAATAAATTTATATAAAAAATATTATTTCATTAATGATTTTAATTTAAATAATTTAATGTCTTTAAAAAATAATTTTTAATTTTTAAATGAAAACATATAATTATTTTTATAAATATTATTATAAAATATATTTTTTATATTAAATTGATTATTTATATGAACGAATTTAAATAATGAGTATTAATGCATAAAATCTCAATTCAATTCAAATCTATTGTGAAAATTAATTTTTAAATTCAAATTTTTAAAAATTAATTATAATTATTTAAATTCAACCTCCACACATCGTGATTTTCTAAAGCATAATGCTGTCACAATGCATTGACACTTATGCCAAAAAGAAGAAAGAAAAATTTAAAAGAAATTTATTTTTTTACTAATTTTTATTTAGAAGAGAGAAAAATAGGGTGGAAGAAAAATATTGAAAAAATAGTGGTGAAATAATAATTGAGAGGAAGATTGAACTAGAAGCTCTCTTAATTCTGATTACAATTTTGTTGAATTTAGTTTCAATGAAATTTAATGGTTAAAAAAATAATTTTAGGTTTCATTATGAATTGTTTTTTTGAAAAAAGCATTTTTTATATATTTTTTACTATCTGAATATTTTAAAAAATTGATTAATGAAAGATATAATAAAATATTTTCTTAAGAAAAATAACCTTCTTGTTTATAAAATAATTTCTTTAAGAATTCTATTTAGACTTTTTTATACATAATATTATGAATACTTTTCTTTTTTACTTTTATAATAAATAAAATAAAGTAAATTATTTTTAATGAAACAAAAAAATATATAAAAATAAATAAATTTCAATTAATTAAATTGTCTAATTTTAATATATTTCAATTTAAAATTCAAACACTTGTTCTTAAATTAAAAAAAAAAAAAAAAATTCAAAAGCCTGCCAACAGAGAAACAGCTTTTATAAAAGCCGGTAGTTACAAATAGAAATAATTGCAATGGTCTTTTCAGTTATATATCCAACTTACAAGACATGCTTTTCTCAAGCACTATGTTCTTTATTCTTAATAAAGCCACCAATTAATGATGCTAAGTTGAGTTGGAACTTAATAATTAAATTTAAGAAAAGTTGTCTTTTGCTTAATGAAATGGTTAAATCTTTTATTATTATTATTTTTATTCAAGCTTTGTAGGTCATTACACATCATCAGACCACCTGTCTCTGCCGTACGAATACGGTCGTACGAAAATATCATATATCTGCTTCATGCGTAACAGCCATTTAATTCTCACTTTTAACACGCGGATTAATCGAGCAGTTCGAGGCTGGGCCAGTGATCCTCATTTTGCTAAGCTTCTAAGGTGGGCTCGAAAAGGAAAGGCTGGGTTCTGAGAAAAGTCCGAACTCAAGGATGAATGGGTTAGGTTTTCTCACTCGTAGAATTTCACGAGTTCTGGGCTGACCCTGTCACTGTGGACTCGGCCTCTTATCAGAATAATGAAACCCAGCAAGTTTGCCTACAAACTAAGGAATAAACAATCAACTCTGATATGCATTCAAATCAGCATGATTATTCAAATAATAGGCAGCTTTTTTTAGCATTTAAATTATTTTAAATTTCAATCTTATAATTAATAATTTTTAAATATATATTACTTCATATTGATTGAATATAGGACATAATAATTTTCTCCCTATATATATACATATAATTTTAAAAAATTAAAGGTAATTTTATTTTTATTTTTAATAAATTGTATAAAAATTAACCATATGTCATTTGATTTTATTTTAATTTTATCAAATTAAAATTTCATTGTGTATATTTAAAAAGAAAGTATTTCTTTTTTCATTTTAATAAAAAGAAAAATACATAATTAAATCATTAATTTTTAAAAGGTTGAGAGGAATATGTGTTAATTTAATATAATTTAATTAAGGATAAAAAAATTATTATTATAAAACATATCTTAGTTATTTCTTATACAATTAATATAAAATTAAAAGTTAAAAAGCTTCAATTTGATGAAGCTAAAATATAAAAATTATATCAACTGGGCATATTCAACCTAGAAAAAGTAATTACATTAATTTTAATATTTTTTTCTTTGAAAATATTTACTTAAAGTAAAATTATATCCAACAGATTTTGTCCATAATACACAACAAACATTAAAAAAAAAAAAACATGTGAGTAGATTTATTTAAAAGAATGAGTAAATTAAAATAGATATAAGAAAATGAATTGAGAAATTGATAGACATGTATTCAACTTTATTCCTTGTTGTAATGATTGAGATATTAAGCCGAAAGAAATGGTTTGTAGTGATCATATTTTGATTACGTACAAGCATGTGCTTCACACCTTTTGATTAATTAATTAATTAATTAATTAATAATTTATGGATATTTAGTTAACAATAATTGGGCCTTTGACCCTTCACATTGATTTACAATATTTTAAGCTAAATTAAGTGGGAAATAATAATAAATTTATAAAGATAAGCATTTTGAATAATATTTTTATTTTAAAATAAAAATTAAAAATTAGAGTCAGAGACCTCATGGTAATATTTAAAGTTTATTTTAATAATATTTTAAAAATAAACAATAAAGTTACTGATTACATTTGGTGACGGTAATTAAATTAATATTTTAAATAAAAAATAATTTTAATAATATATACGGATGATTATTTTTTGTGAGTAACGTTTAATGGATCATTTATTTTTTATTTTAAATATTTTATCGACAATAATTTATTATTGGTAAAATAAAAATTATTTAAAATAAAAATAAAAAATTATAAAAGTTATTAACAATTCTATAAAATTTATATTTAATAATTGAATTTGGAGATGTGAGTAGGCTCAACAAAATTATATCATTATTTTTTTAAAATAATAATATTATAAGTTGATTGAATGTAACAACCACCAAATGAATAAATATGTTGGGTTTTCTAATCACGTGTCCACCCTCTACACCATTAACTTTGTAATTCAGTCTAAACCATCATAATAAGAAAAAAAGTCAAATTAATATGTTATATTTTGGAATAAGGTTAATTAATTTAGGCAAAAGTTTTCCGTGTGCATTTTATGAATTAAATGAAATATAAAAAATAAGTTGAATAACTTGAAGTTTATGCAGGTGTGATTCTCTAAGAACTTCTTTGTGGTTCATTCTGGTTATTTAACCAAGATCATCCCTTTATCTCCTCTTCACATAGTCTTGGTCTCAGTTGTGTTTTTTGCACAGTATACAATTTAAAGGTCATATAAACCGAAGTTCTCCGTTGTTTCTATTAAATTAAAATTAAAATTTTTATTTTAAGGAATTGATGATACTGTTAATGTTGTTAAACCTCGAAAGGGATTAAAGCTTTGTTGTAGCTTTTATTGTGAGAATCCCCTATCTTTCTCTATATTTAGTTTGACCAAATCTTGCTCTCCTTAATTCCATGGTTAGGGTAATAATCATATTCAGTTTTTTCTATGAGAATTAGGTTGCTGAAGGGGCTAGGTTTTTTGTGGCTTCCACTATTATCGACATTGATTTAAATCCAAATAAGTTTAAACATGATTATTATTGTAGTGTTTTTTTTTCTTATTCCCTTTTTCTTTGTCCAATTTTGGTAGTTAATTAACAAAAGCATTCTGCATAAATAATATTAGAGGTTGCTAGCTATGGATTATTAACATTCGGTAGGAGGTGTCCTAGAGGCCTTTGTTTCAATTTGAGATTTCATTGAAGATATTACTCTTAGAGGTCTTATTAGTATTATTTAGTTACATTTTTTTGTAGCACATTAAAATTTAACTTCATTTTAGTTTTGTTATTGAATATTTGATTTAATATAATTAAATTTCATAATAATTATTATTTTTAAAATTTTTTATACAATATTCATTGAATATTTGTTGGTATATGATGTTATATAATGATCGCCCAAAGTAATCCATGAGCTGTCACCACAAAATAGGTCTACATGGCAAGAATCTGATAACGCGGAGCGCGATTCCACCCGAGGAAAGGAAGACCTGGACACTGTTATATCCGATTCTTCATCAAGACTCGCCCTCCCCTGAAGAGGTCGAGTTTCTGTATAAAGACCGTTAGCAAGCATAGTCCAACATATCCCTACTACACTGGAAATTACAGGATCACCGATTGATTAGCTGGCAAAATCACTTATCAAGCAACTGGCCACATCATAGACAGATTCTCAAGAAATGCTATATTAACTCCATTCTATTACAGTATAAAAGCCAATGACTATAGAGATAAGAGTATGCAATTCTCTTACGCAACTACTCTCAAGTTCTACATTCGCCATATTCTTTAGTTTACTGATTTAAGCGTTGGAGGCCACTTCACATTCTCTTTCTTGTAGGTTTAGCTCATCACAACACAACTCTATTTTCTGATTGCATCATTTGGTTCCGTCACTGGGAAGTCCATTGAATTCTCTCTGTTCATTTGGACTAAAACCGGTCTCTTATCCCCTTTTCTCCTAAAAAGAAATCTCTCTTTTCTTTCTCTCGAAATGACCGGTGATTCACGAGCTACTGCTAAGATTGCTACCAACAAGGACGCTATCTTTAACTTTTGATAGTGGACAAAACACACTCTCTACGGTCAACAAAGTAAATTAAACAATATAGCATTAAATAAATGCTCTAGTACATTAGAAGGTTGCAGGTTATTTACGAGCAATGCAAAGCTCAAGAGAAGGCGTCACACGTGGCTCCCAGAAGAAAAGAGAAAGGCTCTGTTGATACTTCAAGAACTCGGATAGGGGCAATCCAGACGTGGTCCAAAAGGGAGGACAAGTCTGAGGAAGAGGAGCCCTCGAACGATGCTCCAAAAGACATCGATGGGAAGCTGGTTTGGACTACTCAAAGGTACCAAGAAGGACAGGAAGAGGACAAAAGGAAGAGCCAAAAGCAAAATCAAAAGCCAAAAAAACAAAGATATGAGGGAGATCGCGAAAGATACCTAGTCTCTCGAAGAAGGAAGGGCCAAGATAAGTATAAGAATAATACCCCATTGAAAGACTCATGAACATATATTCTAATGTGGATTAGGAAAAAATGACAAAGAGATCAGGTGGCCTCCCAAGCTTAACCCTAAGAAAACTGGAAGGCGAGATAAGACCAGGCATTAACATTTTCATGAAGACCGCAGATATGTAACGGAGAAGTGTTGGCAATTGAAAGACGAGATCAAAAGGTTAGTGAGAGATGACATACTTTGAAAGTTCACCAGAAAGAGTAGGGAAGAGAGGAGACCTAAACCTGCGGTAACAACCCCTGAAACCACCCATGGTAGAGAACCTGTAGGGATTACTCATGTAACTATAGAAGGGACCAGTGATGGAGACTCGATCCTTAAAAGGATAATATATACTAGATGCTAAGTCTGGTAAGTTGGGTGAAGACTGGAGAGAGCCATTTAAAATCCCGAAAGTTATTCATCCAGGATCTTATAAACTGGTCAAGCTAGACGACTGAGTCATTCCCTACTCCTGAAATATTTATAATTTAAGGAAATTATATAATAGCTAACGATGTATTTTTCATCCCTACTCCTGAATATCTGTAATTTAAGAAAATTTTATTAACAGCTAATGATGTATTTTTCATGTGTTGTGATGTTCAGTGACAAGGAACGATGGATTTGCCTTCTGTAAAAGGATGAAAGAGCACTAAAACAAAAAGGCACAAGGCCATCTGGGTATCAATCCCGCATAGCAAAGCATCTCATGCCAGGCCATAAGGTTGAAATTCACCAAGCCATCTGAATGTTAATCCCCCTAAAAGGGTACAAGGCAGCTTTAGCCAGGCCATAATCTAGGCGTTGGACCGTGAAAATAGAAATAAACTCATAAAAAGCCATAAGACAGCTTCAGCTAGGCCATAATCCGAGCGTTGGACATAGAAACAGAAACAAACTCATAAAAGGCTATAAGATAGCTTCAGCCAAGCCATAATCTGGGCGTTGGATCATAGAAACAGAAACAAACTCATAACAGGTCACAAGGTGGGAATCCGCCAGGCTATCCGGGTGTTAGTCTTGCTAAAAAGCCACAAGGCAGCTTCAACCAAGCCATAATCCAGGACCATGGAAATAAAAACAAATTCATGTTAGGCCATAAGGCGGGTTCCACCAAGCCACAATCCAAGCATTGGACCCACTAATCGCCTTATTCATGCTAGGCCAAAAGGCGGGTTTCGCTAGGCTAAAAGACCGGTTGTTAGTCCTACTAATCAAGGCAACTCATGTCAGGCCATAAGGTAAATTTTGCCAGGTTACACGGGCGTCAGTTCCACTAATCAAGGCAACTTATACTAAGCCATAAGGTGAGTTCCGTCAGGCCATCCGGGTGTTAGTCTTGCATCACAAAGGAGTTTCTAAGGCATTGAGCCAAGGCATTTCATGTCCGGAAGTGCGCCAAGGCTAGAGAACACACGAAAACATGCCAGGGTTGAAAAATGCCTGAAAGCCTGCCAGGCCAGCTATTGCCTAGAAACTTGCCAAGGCTGGAAAACAACCGAAAACTCGTTAAGGCCGGAAAGTGCTCGAAAGCCCTCCAAGACTAGATAATGCTTGAAAGCAGGTCAAGGCTAGATAATGCCCGAAAGCAGGTCAAGGCTGGATAATGCCTGAAAGCAGGTCAAGGCTGGAAAGTGTTCGGAAGCCCGCCAGGGCCAGATAATGCCCTAAAGCTAGCTAGAGCTGGAAAATGGTCGGAAGTTCGTTCGGGCTAGAAAATTTCCGGAAACACGCCAAGGATAGGAAATTTCAGGAAACTTACTAGGGCTGGTTAGGGCAAGAGAAGGCTCGGAAATTCGCCAAGGTGTTACTATATCACTCGAATCAATTTTGACCAGACGCTAGACAAGATCTTGGACTGGGCTGGTCGACAGGGTGAGTAAGAAGAAAATAAGCACAGTGCACGCTCAGCCCAAATAGAAGCTGGCTTAATCCGACAGATTGAACTAAGGCTGCACGGTTTCACACTAAGTTGAGATAGTTGGTATGATTTATGCTGTAGACCATAAGATATTTCACGATTAGGCCATTAAGAGGGTATCCGCAAGGCTAACGACTGGGTGTCAGTTTTGGTTAATAAAATCCTCAAGTCATTATCATGATCGGGTGTTAAGTTCGATTTATTATTTTATTTCATAGCCACAAGACAATTGTCATTTATGGGTAGGAGCAGGCAAAGCGATATGAGTATGGAAGGCCGATCTAAAATGAGTCACGTGCCTCAGATCGTGAGAACAACTGTCAACTTCGAATCGGAAGAATAAAAAACTAGTGAGGGACCTCTGATGTTACACAACGATCGCCTAAAAGTAATCCATGAGCTGTCACCATAAAATAGGGTCACGTGGCAAGGATTTAATAACCCGAAGAGCGGTTCCACCTAAGGAAAGGAAAACCCAGACACCGTTATACTCAGTTCTTCATCAAAACTCACCCTCTCTTAAAGAGGTTGAGTATCGGTATAAAGTTACCGTTAGCAGGTGTAGTCTAGCATATCCCCATTATGCAGGTAATCGAGGAATCACCGACTGATTAACTGGCAAGATCCCTTATTAAGTAGCCGACCACATCATCGACGGATTCTCAGGAGATGCTATATGTAACTTCATTCTATTACAGTATAAAAGCCAATGATCAAAAAAACAAAAATACACAATTCTCTTACACAATTACTCTCAAGTTTTATATTTGCTCTATTCTCTATTTTACTGATTTGAGCGTCAGAGTGGCTACTGTAAACACCCACCACCTTACGTTCTTTTTCTTGCAGGTTTAACCAATCATAATACAGCTCTATTTTCTAGTTACATCAATATAAGTTAAAATTTTAAAATATTTGCATTTAAACTTTTTCTTGAAAAATATTATAATTTTACAATAAAAATTGTCGATAAAATTATAATTTAAAAAATGTTATAAATCATTACCGACAAAAATTTTTTGTTGCTGATATTAAAAAAAACTGATATATAAAAATTTTTGTTGCTGATTTTGAAAAATAACTAATATATAAAAAGGTTATCAGTAAATAGTAATGCTATTTCATCAGCCATAATTTATGAAATAGAGAAATATCGACGAAGAAATAGGGACGAAATTATTATATCGATAAAATATCAATGATGGCTTCGCCTCGGCAAAAGTTAACAAGAAGTAAAATACTGATAACCGCTGGACTTCGTGTGTCCAGTCAGGAGGCTAGGCCCGTGAAGACAGCCCCAGCCCAAAATCTAGAAAGTCTCTCTGTTGGACCAATCCGATTCCTTCGGCCCAAACATAGTCTCAGAGGGCAGGCCTGGTCACTCACAAGCCCAGGTATGCCAACCGTGAGCTCAGCCCAGTGACGTGACATGAGGACTGACAGCAAGCCCAGTCACCTCACAGCCCTACTTGCATGCGCACTGGGGGAAATTAAACGGCCGCCTGGCATGGAAAGGACGTCTGACGCCATTCGTATGTACGGACCTATTCAACAGAGATAGGTGGTACTGTAGCAGGGAGGCCGTTAGGCATCGTTAGCAGACAAAGGGAAAAATAATAAAAGGGGAGGAACATCTTCCTCTCTACCTAAGCTTACACAACCACTGTAAACCCTATTTTTTGGATCTCAGAACATCAAATACCAATGCAAGTTTTATTCTCATAAATTTATTGGTAGAATTAATTGTTGATGAAATTTTAATTTTTATCGATCACATATTTTTATTTTCTTATAGGGTAATGGTTTAATAAAATTTATTTATTTTTAATGGGAGCCGGAGATTGGAGGAGTAGAATATGAAACCCCTCAGATTTACTCCGATACACTTACCACCAGATTAAACTTGTGAGTGCAATGATTTAATAAAACTTTATTCCGCTATTTTTTGACATGTTAAATATTTACTAAGTATATATCATATAATTTATTATATTATTTAAATAAATATATCATTTTATGTATTTTTATTGATGTTATGCCCTAGAACAATCCTACAATATTGTATTATTCTCTTTTAGTGAGATTTATATTTCATCTCAATTAAATTGTTTAGTTTTACATAAATAGTCCACTGATATAATATCAAAAATTTCATTCTCAAAAAGTTGAGGATATAAATTATAAATACAATGAATATTATTTATAGTCAAGAATCTATTGTTGAACATATTATATTCACTCGACTTTCACCTCTTTTTATTGATAAGGATTAGTATATGGTATTATGATCAACAATTGGAATTAAGATAAAGATATATGATCTAACCTAGGTAATTTTACTATGATCAAGGAAATTTTACTCTAGGTATATGGCATAAACCAGTTTCTATATTAGATTAGTGAATTTTAATAAGCAAAGTGGTTTTTAAATTTAATTTGTAATTAGATTGCAGATTTCTGATTTGAAATTAAATTCAAATAAATAATTAACATAATTTATATTAAATATAAAATTGTAAGTCATTAACCAGATAATGGAGAAGACTGCGTTTGTAATAAAAGATTACAATTAAGGCCTTTTAATTTATGTTGGATATAAATTTTATATTTAAATTAACTGAAAATGGTAAAATTAAAGACGTTTAAAATATTCAAATACATATTTTTCCTAATTTTTAAATATTTAATAATTTTTATACTAATTAAATATTTTCCTATCAAATACATAAATTAAATATTTAAATATAATTTTATATTATGTTTAAAAATAATGTAATTAGTATAAAAACGAATAATTAAAATTTTAATAATTATATTTTTATTATAAAAATTATAGTATATATTACTATTATATTTCTAATCTTATGATATAATTATATGACTATAGTTTTAATAAAATTTTAAATAATAAAATATTTGTACTCATATAATTTAATGGTAAATGCATCTGAATAAAAATCTGAGAGATTTCAATTCTACTCTTTCAATCTCTAATTCTCATTTAAAAAAAATAATAAAATATTTTTATTTCAAAAAAAAATAATAGAAAATAAACTAATAAAATTTTTAATTACTAAAATTACTAAATAATTTATAATAATTCGTCCAAACTCTAATAATAATAATAGTCATAATCATCATCATAATAATAAAAATAGAATATAGTCATCAACTTGAGTAAAATAATTTAATAATTCATTTTAAATATAACTTATAATCTTAATTTTTGATAAATTTACTAATAATTTATATTGTAATTAATTTTTATCATAATCATAATTGATTTATCCCTTTCACTATAATTACTTTTTGGCAATTATAATTATTTTTTATTATAACCTATAGAAACTATTTTCTTTCTTTCTTTGAAAGGCAAAATAATTAGTAAACCATTTGAATAGAACCTACAAATGAATTTCAACTTTAAATAGCAAAGTTTACTCTTTTTTTTTTTTTTATGTTTTTACTAAATCTCTTATAAAAAATATGATAATAGCTAATAAAAACTTGATAAAAATCATTTAAAACAGACTATTCTAAATGTCTGCAACAAAGTAAAGCAAACGACTGAATTTGTATTTTCAAGTCTAGGCCTACTTCTCATTATCAAACTTTTTCATCTTCCCTAGCAATATTTCAATCTTTCCTTTCTGCATTAGGTCATTTTCTTTTTTCTTCTCTTGTTAACAATGAAAGGCATGATCTTTTTTTTTTAAAAAAACTAACTCATTATTTTTCGGCAGAGAGAAACTATCAAATTTTAACTTTACAAAAAATTATTTATATATATGCTTTTTGCAGGAAGAGAAAGTTACAATAAAACTACATAACTATATATTTTCTATTTTATACAATCTGTATCTCTATCCTATAGATATAATTCTATAGATATAATTCTATCTTTATCTCATAGTGATATGTACATTCTAATAGGGTGAGCATTCGGTCGGTTCGGTTTAAAATCGAACTAAATCGAATAAATCGAAAATTAAAATTTTAGTATTTATAAAATTCAAACCAATTGGTTAGAAATTGAATCGAACCGAACCGGTCTGATTCGGTTCAGTTTGATCAGTTTCGATTTTTAATAATTTTTTTATTTTTTATATTTTATTTTTAGTATTTTAAAATTTAATTAAAATATTTTAATTTTAATATGATCTAATTTATCTATATTATTAAAATAACATATTATTATCACTAATCGGTTCGGTTCAGTTTTTTTTAATTTTTTTTTTATCAAGACCAAACCGAACTGAAATAACCAAAATTTTTAAAATTAAAAACCGAACTGAACTGAAATAAATAAAAAAATCGAACTAAATTTTTAAATTAATCCAGTCGATTAATTTTTTCAATTTGAACCAAATACTACTCACCCCAACATTCTAATAGGTTTAATTATGTGTTAGTCTTATTTATCTATAATCTATACTATATATATATATAGAAGTGGAAGGGATAATGGAATTTCCCAAAATACTCCTACTAATATTTGATAATTACAATATTTTTATTATTTAAAATTTTTTAATTTAATTATATTAATATTCTATTTAATTTCAAATTTATTGAAAATATTTTTGACATTTAAATTATATTTGATTAAGTGAGTTTTTTTTTTAATTTAAACTTCATTAGATTAGCCGATAAGATTTTTATTATTTTTATTTTAAATTTAAATTATGAATTAAAAAATTATTTTAATTAAATTAATTTCTTATTTTAACTTCAACATTTTATTATCTAAATTAATTTTAAAGTTTAAATATATTTAGATTTCTTTTCCTTATTTAAATACTATTTATTTAAATGAGATATTAAATTTAATTTGTTAGATTTATTTATTTCAAATTTTATAATTTAAGTTAATTATAGATTTTATATGAATTAAAAATTCTTTAATTCTTTTTAATTAATTTTACTATAATTTATTTAAAAAACCACTCCATTATGCTACCTAATTAAGTAAAAAATAAAAATAAAAAAAAAATCCTATGAATTATTTGATTTTGTAAAAAAGTGTAAAATACTAATAAAATTTAATGTATTAGAAATTAAAATTTTATAATTTAAAACTAAAATAAAATATTTATCATTTAATTAATTAAATATTAAAATTAATTAAATTCAAATCGTAAAAAAAAAAAGTCAACTTCATAAATTGTAAAATATATATATATATATATTAATTGGATTCTTAATAAAAATAAAATTATAAAAAATTATCTATAATCATATTACGTACCGTATATCAATTGAATTTATAATAAGGAGAAAAATAAAAAAAAATCTTAATAGATAAAATTTATTTAATTAAATTTTTAATAAAAGCAAATTATAAAAAATCTATATTATATGAAGTAGATTCGTCATATAATAATAAAATTATTAAAAAAACCTTAAAAAAACATAATTTAAAAGAAATAAATTCATTTTAAAATAATTGGATTTCAAATATAAAATTATCAGATAATAAGTAGTTATATGTTTGTGTATAGATAATTAAAAAAAAAATTATAATTTTGAAAGTATGAAATTATCATATAATAAGTTGTGTCTTTAATTATTTATAATTATATTTAAATTTTAAAATAAATAATAATTTTTATTATTTCATTTAAATTAAACTTAGTAAATATATATAAATATTTAAAAATTAAAAGTTTTGATATGGCTGAAATGGAGCGGAGAATGATTGATTACTCTGCTAAAGAAAAAAAGTGAGGTGATTGGTGCTTATAGGCGGCCACTTCGATACTCAAGTCAGGAATTTATCAGAAAAGGTGAGTGTAAATATATTACTTGAACTTAAGAAGAGTGTGTAAGAATGCATATCTTAAACTATGTGTATACTTTGCTTTTATATTATAAGATAGAGTTAGTAAATCTCCTGGAAATCTGACCGGTACTAGCTAGTGGATAAGAGATCCTGCAACTATAAGCGTAATGAGAATATGCTGTATAATATCCTTTAACAGTAACTTAAATATCATGAAAGGCTTGACCGGTTCATAAGAGGGCGGGTCTTCTGTTGTTTCGAGTATTGGCCATTATGATGTCCGGGTCTTCTTTCTTATAGGTGAGACTTCCGTGATCGAGTGTCATGATTGTTAGAGTCTTGCCACATGACTTTGTCGAATAGTGACAGCTCATAGCATACTTTGGAAAAATATTGTGTCATATTAGAGGTCCCTCCATCGATATTTGACTTTATATTCGAAAAATACAACTGATTTCATAGTTTTGGACACGTGGCATGAACGAATTGGTTCTCTATACCCATGTCTCTTCGCCTTTTCTGATCAGAAACACTAATTACTTTTCTTCCTGAGCCACATTTAAATCATTCGTCAAAACAACCATATAAAATCTCTCTTTCTCTTACAATTACCACTTTTGCTAATTGCTTTCTTCTGCTAAAAAAGAATTGTACCTTTGATTTTTAACTCTCTCATTTTCTGAAGGTAATTCCCACTTCTGCTCCTTTTCATATTTCCAAATATGAATAGGACTTCTTCATCTTCCTCATTATCTTCTTCTAATGGAAGTTCAACTTCGAGCTCTTCCTTCAGCGGCCCCATCTGTGCTCTAGCTCCCATCACTCCATTGAGGGCGGTCCACGATAATTATAACCTCCTAATGAATGACATCCTATCCATACCATCTGAGAGGGACATAGACTGCTTACACAATCATTACCAAATCTCTCACGAGACATTTTGGATTTATGTGCCAAATTCGAATGGACTTGATTGCAAATAATCAGATCCTTACTGAAGATACCATTATGGTATACGACGAACGGTTGAAGGCGGGTCTTCAATTTTCAAGGGACCTATTCTTTGTTGAAGTCCTTCAATTTCACAAGTTATCAGTCGCCCAACTGTATTCCAACAGCTGGAGGATTTTGATGGCTTTCTGCTTCATCTGCTTCATCTACTTCAATAATACTATTGAGCCGAGCGTAGCCCATTTCTCTTAGTTGTACTAGTTGGGTACCTAGAAAAATGAAGAGTTTTGGATCTTCAGCGGAAAAAAATGCCATACTTTCTTCGACCATATACCTTTCTCCTTGAAGTGCTGGAAGAACAAGTTCTTTAGTCTCAAGCACTCTTCCTAAAGGAGATTCTTATTTGTCTCTTGTGCTCCAAACTCTCTCCTTAGAGTCTTGTTCCACTCCTTGGATAGGTACGTGCACAAAGCACCCCCCTTAGCAGAGTGGATGACATTATCATAGAAGTCATCCGCCTCAACTTCATTCAGACGATGGCAGTCACCGGGCCATAGGGCATTCTTTACTATAAGATCTGACAATTAGGCTTCCTCGAGAAGTGAGTTCACCTGGGTTAGGGCTCTTGTAGGCCTTTGGTTCCCTTATTGCCACTTGGTCCCCCAGCAATTACGTGAATAACCCCTTACGGGTTCATTTTCATCAGGATTGACTTGTGCTCTTACCTCAGGTTCTGACCTCCCTTCTATAATGAGTCTTTCAATCTCATTCTTTAGTTGTCTGCATTCTTCTGTAATGTGTCCATGATCTTCTTGAAATCGAAAAAAGTTTATTCTATCCCAAATGCTTGCTCTGTCTAGGTTAAGCTTTACGGACCATTTGACCTCTTTATTATTCTTCCTTATCCATATCAAAATATGTGTTCATGAATTATTTAGGCGAGTATAGTTCTTATACTTACCTCGATCTTCCTTCCCTTGGGACACAAGATAATCTTTCGATCTCTTTTATAGCCTCGCCTTTCTCGCTTCTGAGTTTTGCTTTAAATTGTTCTCATATCCTCTTTTAGAACATGGACTTCATCATCCAATCGAATGTACTTTTTCGCTTTGTCCATTAACTAGTGATAAGTGGTTATTGGGATTTTTTTATTAACGAATCCATAAACTTTATGTTACGAGTCACTTTCTTTATTGTATTGCATATTATCTTGTGGTTTAATTCTTCAATCTGGACTCAGATGCTGGTACAATTTATAGGCTAAACGGCTAAGGGTACCTAAAGCTCAAAAAGAAACTTGCACATGACCACCTCAAAGTATGTTTAAAATTTTTTATAAGAAGTGAAATAATTTAAAATTATTCAAATATTGATGTATCTATGTGATATATTATGTATCTTGTTTTATCCATGATTAACAAAATTTTTTATTAGATGAGACTTGATGTTGATGGATTAGAAACTTATGAGACAGTAAGCAAAACTATGAATGGATTGCTTAATGATTGCTTAAAAAATTAAAGATATGCATTTCATAAAATATATAAGTCATTTGAATCAGATGAGCAAGCTCACCAAAATAGACCATCAAAATTGATAGAAGAAGAATGGAATGGTTTGTGTGGTTATTGGTCAAAACCACAAGTTCAAGTATGTACAAGTTCTATTTTAAATTATTTATATTTACATAATTAAATTTTCTTATTTGTAAATTTATTGTATTGAAGGAGAAATGCAAAAAAGCAGCTGAAAGCTGATCAAAGATGAAAACACCACGTAATCAAGGAAAAAGAGCATTTGTGGTGGTGCAACATGAGCTCATAAGTACATATAATTTGAGTAATTGAATTTTCTTTCATTAGATTTTAATTTTTATAATTTGAGGTATGTATTTTTCTATTTGAATTTTTTGTATTGAAGTACTTTTTTATTGATAATTTATAGGGTATGGCTTAAAAAATTAATAACTTATTTAATGGTTTCTGTTTTTTGAGTTTTTTTTTTTTTTTTTTTCTGAATAATGAGTATATGATTTGGTTGATTTTATTTTTATTTACCTTGACCTATCTCATAAATGCTATATTCTAATATTATGTCAGTGGAGTCAAATGATAATTTATATTTTATTTTATTTGTTGAAAATTATTTTACTTGTATATATATTTAGTTCTATGAATATTTTATTTTTGTATTAGTATATATATTAAGTTTTAGGTGTGCTTCTCTTTTTAGTTTGTACAAATCTCTGCTTAGGTTATTCTTTCATTTTCTAATGAAATCATTATGCGAATATAATATTGATTTTTTACAGACTAAAAAAACAAGATAATGGCCAAGAATGTGATCGAATTTCTTTATATAAGCACACTCATTTTGCTGAAAGTGAAGGATGGACATCACTGAATCCAATTATGTAAGTATATTCACTATTTTGATATACTTTTTTTGTATTTATAATTATTACTATATAATATATGTTATCAATTTACTTTTGTAGAATCAAATGCAAGAAACTGTTAGCAAAATCTATTGAAGATAATATCTCATTAAGTGTTGATGATATTTGTGATCGTGTGCTTGATACTCGCGATAGTTGTATCAAAGGCTTAGGATATGGCCCAAAACCATCATATGTTAAGTCCGATACATGTGCGAAATTCAAGAGCTTAAAAAGAAGCTACAACAATCTCAAGCAGAAAACAATCAGCTGAAATAGAAATTATAAGATGTAACTAAAACTGGAGAGAAGTGAGAGGCTATTTTACCAAGATATGATCGTATTTTGCGTAACTTTTTTGGTTCTGGATATGATATAGAAACTAAAGGTGAAGGTAATAGCTAATCACAAATTTCAATATGCTAAAAAATAAAAATTCATAATATTAATTTTCTTAATATAATATATTATTAATATGCAGGGAGGAAATGGATGCATCAACAAAAAGTTGAAAATTTCATTCAGGTTATTTTAATTTTAGTTAGGTATCATTCTTAATTATTTATAATTTATTAATTTCTTTTTTTTGAAAGCAATTTATTAATTTCTTTATAAATTACATTTAATAATTTTTATTTTATTGTGATATTTCATATTGCAGGTTTATAAATGATAAGGGTATAGGATATACAATTTAAATATTTTGTATTAACTTATATTTATCTCTTGCAACTACTCACCTTAGATAGGCTTGTATACTCCTGTTTAAGGATATCTAATATACTCCTGTTTAAGGATATCCAATTAGTGAAAATAAAGGGTTAAGAATTCACAAGAATATCAACTATTTTATAGTATTAGAGCTTGCAAAGTTCTAGCTGATTTCAATCCCTTTTCTTCAAATCGAAATCTTTTTATAGAACAAAGTTTGATTTCTTCATCCTCTACGTCTTCTTTATCTTCTTCTTCTTCTTTTCTTTTTACTTCTCTATCTGCTTTCCATATTTCAAATTTCATGCAATTTTTGTCAATTAAATTGACTTCTGCTAATTATTTATTATGGAAAGCACAGATATCGTCGTTCCTTTATGACTATCGATTAACTTCACATGATGGATCAACTATTACTCCCTCTCCAAATCTTCCATCTAGTAAATCTAATCCAGAATACTTAGACTAGTTTTGCCAAGATCAAATTGTTCGGAGTTGGATCAATTGTTCGTCTCTGAATCAATTATGCATTAGATTGTGCAGTATTCAACGATAAAAGAAGCTTAGGATAAGCAAGCTGTAATATACTCCACTGGATCGAAGATGAAAGTACAAAAGCTTCATAAACATTTGAAGCATCTATCTCATAGACAAGACAACATTGATACATTCATCCATAAGGCACATTCAATTTTTGATTAGCTTAGTGCCTTGTTAAGCGCAATCCCAGTTGAAACTCTTGTCTATGATGTTATTAAAGGGCTGGGAACTGAATATAGACCCTTCACGCGTGCTATTGATACCCTTGTTACATTTGATGAGCTATACGCTCTTTTGTTAAGTGAAGAAACTCAATTGCGGATGGATTCTCTTGCTCTCAGTTCTATACTGCCTATTGCTCACTATGTTAACACTGGGCATGGTAATGGTGAATGCTCTCACTGAGGACGAGGTGGTCGTGGCAGATGACAACCTTTCTCTCAGGGACATAGATATTTCCAATCATATAGTTCTGGTCATGGTGTCAGTCGAATGGTTCAAGTACTATGTTGTGTTACAATAGTAATGGAAATGGACACATTGCTCGCTAATGCCCCTCCCCTCGCCCATCTCCTCAAGGTCATGTTGCCAAAAATGAAACCGATCCTTCTCAAATATGGACAATTGATTATGGTGCTTGTAACGACCCGAAAATCGGACCGCTACCGGCGCTAGGATCCAGATCGGCTTAAGGCCGCCGGGACCCGTAGCAAGCCTGACCTATAACCTGCAAACCTGTATAATCCCATACATGATCAACAACAAACATAAAAATTAAAACTTTTCTTTCCATATACATAAACCAAACTCAACCTGTGCATGCACTGTACATAACATAAACATAACATTGATCCCCCTGTGGGATCTCATCAGTGCCCCAAATGGGTGACATAACATATGCTGAGTTGGTTTACATAAACATCATAAAAATCTCTAAGATCATGTAATGAAAGGGATAACAACAATCTACGGTCAAGCACACTCTAACCTCCATAAACATCATCTCATTACATATCTATACTGATTAAGACATTACAATTATAATTTGATAATGTCCATTGCTAGCTATTACATAAACATGACTTCTTTACTCTATCCGGACTCCGGCTCTATACTGTACCTGCAAGCCTGGGGGTAAAGGGAGAGGGGTGAGCTAAAAGCCCAGTGAGTAGAACTATAAAACATATTAACACTATGCTCCAATGAAATGCATCATAACACAGACAATTCACATAAGGGTTGGGTGAACTTGTCACCAATTAGTCCAAGCTAACTCTGTGCCAGGCCGTAGCATGGGGTCCTGGTCTTCCTGTCATACATACATTACTTACCATTGTCCCAGGGCCTCCTCTGGGCTCCTGGTCTTCGAGTCCCATAACCGTGCCAGGCCGTAGAATGGGGTCCTGGTCTTTCCTTACTCTGTGCCAGGCCGTAGAATGGGGTCCTGGTCTTCCTGTCATGGACTAATTGGGTCATCCAACATTCACCCACATCAACAACAATCGATGCAATGCGGCATATTCGTGAAAACTAATGCAATCATCCTATTGCGTAATCATGATGCATGAAACATGATAAAACATTAAATTTCTCAATTTAAAAGATTAAGTTTTGTTCCACTCACCTCTGGCAGACTCTGACAACACCGAAGCAGCTGAATCACTGCTGGGGTCCTCGGTTCCTCGGGTTCGAACCTACACAGGTGGACTCAAATGAGGGACCAAACACACCTGAACATAACTATAAACTACTCCCCAAAAACCCCCTAAAACATCATGAAACAACCATAGAAAATCATGCAAAGGAGGCCTGGACAGGGCACTTTCGGCGGCAGGTTCGGCGGCCGAAAGTCCCTCCAGAGCCGAAAGTCAAGCAGGTTCGGCGGCACCTTCGGCGGCCGAAACTGCCAGACAGAGACAAAAGTCTCCTTTCGGGGGCAAGCTTCGGCAGCCGAAAGGCTGCCTCCCCAGCCATGTTCGGCGGCCGAAAGTCCTTCGGCTGCCGAACCTGGTTTCTGCCAAAGGGCAGAAACTTGGCTCCCTTTGCACATTTCGCCTCCAAACCTTTCCAACATGCATCAAACCTATTCTACAACACACAAACACAAGCATACATGTCCCTAGGGGCTTCAAACCATCATAAACCCCATCTACAACACATCAAGCATCCACATTGTTCATGAATATACATTTATACCCATAAACATAACCATAACCTAAACATGCATTCTACCCCATAGATCTACTTAAAACTTACTTTAAACATGCAATGAGCTTAAGATCGGCTCTTACCTCTTGAAGATCGAGAGAGAGACGACCTAAACTCGAAGTTGGGAGAGCTTGAGTTCTTGAACCTCCAAGCTCCAAAACTTTGCTCAAATGCTCAAATCTTCAAAATAAAGTTAAAACAAATGAAAATCTTGAAAGATCTAGAGGAAAGACATCAAAGATTGGTGAGGGACGGCGGAGAGCTCACCTTGGCCGAAAATGGGAAAAAAAGCTCGCCCGTTTTCGGCTAAGGAACCCTTTTATAGTGGCTGGCCAGGCCACGTTTGGGGGCCGAATGTGCCTCCGCATGCATGCCATGTTCGGCGGCCGAACTTGAGGTTCAGCGGCCGAACCTGGACTTCCCTCACTTATGCTTTCGGGGGCCTAAAGCACACCCGCAACGCATGCATGTTCGGCGGCCGAACTTGAGGTTCGGCGGCCGAACCTGAGTTTTCCTCCAATGCTATTTTCATGCAAAAACTCATTTTCTTTCATGCTTAAAACATAAAACACATTAAAACATTTTATAAAAACATGGTTTTACCCTACTAGAGGCTTCCGACATCCGAGATTCCACTGGACGGTAGGAATTCCGATATCGGAGTCTAGCCGGGTATTACAGTGCTAACTGTCATCTCGTTGCTAATCAAGAGAACATCGCTCGTCTTGTTCCCATGCATGATAATCCTAACGTCACAATAGCTTATGGTAAAATACTTCCTATACTCTCTCGTGGGTCTTCTGTTAATTCTGTGAATGGTAGTTCTTTTGTTTTTAATGATATTCTTTACTCTCCTACTGTCACTAATAATCTGTTATCTGTTTTTGCTTTTACTTCACAAAATAATGCTTCTGTTGAATTCTTTCATGAAACTTATTTTGTAAAGGATATCCCCATACGGCATGTGCTCTACTAAGGCTCGAGTAAGGATGGATTGTATCTATTTCCCATGAAGCCAGTTTGGTCCTTTTCACCTAAAGTATTTCTGGCGAAAGTTTCTTTATGGCATGAACATTTGGGTTATGCCAATTTTAAAGTTGCTAATCATGTTCTTCGAACTAATAAACTTTCATTTGATTCGAATAAACTATTTCATGTTTGTCGTGCTTGTCATGTGAGAAAATCACATAAGTTGCCATTTTCTAAATCAAATTTTCATGCAAAGCAACACGTTAAGTTAATTTGTTCTGATGTTTGGGGACCTTCTCCTGTTGTTTCTATTGATGGCTATTGATATTATGTGCTATTTTATTACCATTTTAGCAAATATAGTTGGCTATATTTTTTGAAAATCAAATCTGATGTAATACCCGACTAGAGTCCGGCATTGGAATCCCTATCTTCCGGCGGAATCTCCGTTGGAATCTGGAATTCTGTCGATGCCAGAGTCTTCTAGAGGGGTAAAATGTGTTTCTAAAATGTTTTCACACGATTTTATGGTTTTTAATGGAAAAGAAATGAGTTTTTAAAAGATTAGACCAAGGAGGCATTTGTCATGTTCGGCCGCCGAAAGTGAAGTTCGGCCGCCGAACATGGGAAAGTTTCGGGAGTGCTTTTGGCCTCCGAAAGCTTTGTTTGAATGAACCAAGGTTCGACCGCCGAACCTCAAGTTCGGCCGCCGAACATGCATGAGTTTAGGGGGCACGTTAGGCTGCCGAAGGTCGTTGACCAGGCCACCTATAAAGAGCCCTCAGATCGGAAATGGGCGAGTTTTCTCCCCATTCTCGAGCTCAGGTGAGTTTTGGTCCTCCTTTGGTCGTTTTCATGCTTTCTCTACCCATCCCTCAAGTTTTCATGAGTTCTACCCTTGCTTTGAAGTTTTGAAGCTTAAATAGAAGTTTTGGAGCTTGGAGGCTTTTGGAGCTTGGATCCTCCACACCTCCGAGTTAGGGATCGCACCAACCCTCGATCTTCAAGAGGTAAGTGTAGATCCTTGCTTCCCTTTGTGTTTAATGAAGTTTTAAGAAGTTTTAATGGTTGAGTATGGGTAGATATGCATGTTTAGGTTTATGTGGGTTTTGTGCCCAATGTATGTTATGTGCTGATTGTTGGGGGCTTGGACTAGTGTTTATGCCCTATATGCATGTGGAAGAGTGTATGCATGATTGGGAGAGGGCAAGTGAGATTATGGGTTGTCTTAATGGTTTTGGCTTATGTGGGTCATAAGCTATTTATGTATGCTTTTTTATGTTGTTTTTGGAGTTTAATCTAGTTGTTAAGCTCCTTTATGCATGGTTAAGGATTTATGCATTTTTTGGGAAGTTGTATGCATGTTTAGGATGTTTGGAGGCTTGTTTTTGCATGAGGCTGAGTTCTGGATGAACTCAGGTTCGGCAGCCGAAGGGACTTTCGGTCGCCGAACCTGCCTGTGGAGGCAGCTTTTGGCTGCTGAACCTTGCCCCCGAAAGTTGGACTTTCGGCTCTGGAGGGGAGATTCGGCCGCCGAAGGTGCCGCCGAACATGCATGAGTTTTGTCTCTGGGGAGGACTTTCGGCCGCCGAAGGTGCCGCCGAAAGTGGCTGAGTTTCGGCTCTGGAGGGACTTTCGGCCGCCGAACCTGTCGCCGAAAGTGCCCTGTCCAGCCTTCCTTTGCCTGTTTTGCATGCATGTTTTGAGGTGTTTTAGAGGGGTTTTTGGGGAAATGTTTAGTGTTATATGAGAGTTGTTTGGTCCCTCATTTGAGTCCACCTGTGTAGGATCGGACCTGAGGAACCGAGGTGGTCAGCAGTGTTAGTTGCTTCAGAGTCGGCCCAGAGCTAGTCAGAGGTGAGTAGAACTGAACCTTATGTTTTTGTTAAATTTAAACCAATTGATTTAAGCATGTTCATGCATCACGAATACCATGTTATATAATAGGTTATTTGCATTAGAATTCACGAATATGATGCATTGCATAATACGATGATGATGATGTGGATGAATATTGAATGATCCTCTAGCCCTCAGTACAATATGATATGATATGATATGACATGGTATGACATGAGGTGGAAAGACCAGGTGTGGCCTAATCGCCCCTGGCAATACATTATATGTAAGAAAAGACCAGGTGTGGCCTAATCGCCCCTGGCATAATTGGACATGTTATGATATGAGTTATGTAAGAAAAGACCAGGCGTGGCCTTATCGCCCCTGGCACAGTTGGACATGTTACGATTTGTGGAGGGCTATTGGTGACAAGTTCATCCTTGATGTGATATGTTTGTGATGTGATGCATTTCATGAAAGCATATGTTCAAATGATTTTTATTATTGTTCTGCTCACTGGGCTTTATAGCTCACCCCTCTCCCCTAACCCCAGGTTTGCAGGGTCAGAGATAGTTCAGGAAGTCAACAGGATATGGCTATGGTTATGATGTGTAATAGAATAGTAGTGGACATGATGTAATGTAAGGTTATATAATGATGTAAAAGAGTTGTATTGTAAAATGATATTATGTAATGTGTTCAGAGTTATAGTATTATGCTTGGCCCGAGTTGGATAATCCCTTTGTACATGAGTTTTATATTATGTTGAGATATGTGTTGGACCGAGTTTGACATAGGGTATGCTGACTCTAGGGGTTTTATGAGTTCAGTCATAGTGCATGCACAGGTCAAGCTTGGTAAAGGTAAAGTTTTAAATGTTTTATGGAAATGTTTGATCATGTTTGGGATTATACCAGCTGTACAGGTTGCATAGTAGGCTTGCTACGGGTCCCGGCGGCCTTATGCCGATCTGGATCCTAGCGCCGGTAGCGGTCCAGTTTTCGGGTCGTTACATCTGATGTCTTTTCTACATTTGTTCAATTTCGGATATTAGTAGAAAAATATTTTGGCTTACCAATTAAGAACTTTCAATCAGATTGGGGGGTGAATTTTGGTCTCTCACTAAATATCTCCATGAAAATGGCATAACTCAACGTGTATCTTGTCCTCATACACCTGAGCAAAATGGCTATGCTGAACGGAAACATAGGTACATTGTTGAGTTAGGTCGTACTCTAATGCATCATGCTTTAGTACCGTACTCCTATTGGACCTATGCATTTGATACGACTATCTACACTACAAATCGGTTACCATCAATAAAAATTCAAAATCAAACTCCTAATAAAATTTTGTTTCATGTCAAACCAAATTATGATGAATTGAGGTTCTTTGCCTCATTATGCTATCCATGGTTAAGGCCATATTCAACTTACAAATTCGCACCAAAATCATCTCCTTGTGTCTTCTTAGGATACAGTAAGGTCCATAAAGGGTATACATGTCTTGATCTTTCTTCTGGTCGAATCTTTATCTCACATCATGTTTTATTTTTTAAGCAGGAGTTCCCTTTTCAAAAACTTGATGAAAGTGACACGAGATCAATTGAACAAGTTTAGCCTACGTCAGTCCCTTTACCACTAGTACCGATTTATCAACAAACTTTCCAACTTGAAATTCTTGGTACTCAGTCAAATCGCACAGCATCACTCCTCTCAATCCCCACCGTGTCATTAAACCATGACCCCACCCAATCACTTCCTTCTCCTTCAACTCGAACGTCCTCCTTGAATCTTATTTCAATCGACTCGCAAACCAGTGACCAAAATGAACATCAAACTGATTCTGTTTTTTCTTCTACTCCATTACCAATTACCAATTATTTTAGTCTACCACCGAATCAACCTTTACCATCAGATGACTTTCAACTAGCTACGCCCCATTCCATGATAACACGATAATAAACTAGGACTTTAAAACCACAGGTTCCTTGGTCACCTCAAGGTCATATTACTATAGGAATTTCTTCCTTCATTCCAACTTACTATACACAAGCAATTAATAGCTCTCAGTGGCGAGAAGCAATGGTTCAAGAGTTAAATGCTCTACTTCAGACTGGAACCTAGAAATTAGTACCTCGCAGTAATGCACAGAATATTGTTGTGTGCAAGTGAGTATTTCGAATAAAGCAGAAAGCGGATGGTAGCATTGATCGCTACAAAGCAAGGCTTATAGATAAGTGTTTTTCATCAAAGACCTAGGATTGATTACTTTAAGACTTTCTCTCCTTTAGTAAAGCCTACCACTATTCGGACAATCTTATCACTAGTTGTTTCTAGCGGGTGGTTGGTTAAACAGTTAGATGTGTCTAACGCGTTTCTGCATGGTGATTTAGAAGATGCAGTTTTTATGGAACAACCCCCTGGTTTTCAACTTAAAACCAACCCTGATTACATTTGTCGCTTGCGAAGATCATTGTATGGACTTCGTCAAGCACCAAGACAATGGTATAAAAGGCTCTTTTCTGCTTTACTTGCTCATGGTTTTTGTGTTTCCCCTGCTGATACATCATTATTTCAGCTTAAAAAGAATGATGTCAATATTTTTGCTCTTATATATATTTACGACATTCTTTTAACAGGAACAAATACCAATGTTTTGTGTCAACTTATTCAATCTCTTCATATCGAATTTATGCTAAAGGATTTGGGGAGATTAGAATAGATTCTTAGCATGGAAGCAACTTGGACGGATGAAGGATTATTGTTAACTCAGTAAAAATATATCTGGGATTTGCTACATAAAGCAAACATGGCTAATTGCAAAGGTATTTCAACACCAGCTCATTTGAAAGACAAACAAACAACTAAGCAAGGTATCTTGTTTTCTGATCCCACTTTGTATCGAAGTATAGTTGGTTGCTTGCAGTACTTAAGTCTTACAAGACCTGAGGTATGTTTTTCGGTTCATAAAGTTTCTCAATTCCTTCATGCTCCAACTGAAGCCAATTGAAATTCTGTCAAGCGTATTTTAAGGTACTTAAAGGATACCATTTCTCATGCGCTACTAATCACGAAATCCTTAAGTATAGAGTTGAATATATATACTAATGCCGACTGGCAAGTATTCTTAACAATAAAAAATCAACAACAGTTTTCACAATCTTTATGGGCCGAAATCTTATTTCGTGGAATTCTAAGAAATAGCAAACAATGGCTAGGTCTTCAACTGAAGCAAAATATTGGGCAATTGAACTTGCAACCACATAATTAACCTGGATTCAAGCATTATTGCATGACATTGGACATTTTTCCACACAAACTCTCAACTTGTGGTGTGATAATATCGGTGCAACATATTTATCTGTCAATCTAGTTTTTCATACAAGGACCAAATATTTGAAAGTTGATTTTCATTTTGTTCGTGACAAGGTCAAAAGAAAGAGCTCAAGTCAAATTTATTTATTCCAAGGATCTTCTAGCCAACATTTTGACAAAGCCGCTGCCCGAAGCACACCATCGAGCACACCATCGAGCATTTTGACAAGGACCAAAGCCGCTGCCAGGCTTAACAGAGTATGAGTTGAACCCATCTAGAGCAAGCTCTAGTAAGGGGTTCTGTAGTACAAAGATAGTGCATGCACAGGTTGAGCCTTGGTCAGAGCATCAGTTTTATATTTTTACAGAAAATGTTTGATCATGTATGGGATTTTACAGGTACACAGAGAGTATAGCAGGCTTGCTACGGGTCCCGGCGACCTTAAGTCGATCTGGATCCTAGCGCCGGTAGCGGTCCGATTTTTGGGTCGTTACAGATTGGTATCAGAGCCCTAGGTTCATATGGTCGGACCTAGATAGAGAGTGTCGGGCTCATAGAGGTTATAGTCGGTCAAGCACAATAGGAAAGCATGTCCACTAGGATAGGATGTTGAGTCCTGTCTATTTGCTGAGGTGTAATGCCATGATTTATGCATGTGCATTGTTGTTATGTGATGTTTCTATGCTGATGTGTGTTGTTATGTTGTTTTCCAGAAAGTTAAGATGCGAGGAACTCGTCGATCTGCACGATTGACTAGAGTCCCACCAGTGAATGAGGGCTCAGATGCTCGTCCTCCTGCTTTGCTAAGGGCGAGGTCTCAGAGATCAAGCAGGGAGGGTACGTCAAGGGACCCTAGAAGGTCTTTTGACGAAAGCAGAAGAGGAACAGAGAGAGGAGGAAGATCAGAGGAAGTGAGGGAGGCTATGGATGTGGATCCGCAACCAAGAGAGGAAAGCATGGGTATGGGCAGGTCTGAAGAGGGTATGGGAGAATCTCAGGGAGGCGCTCAGGCCTCGGGGTTTGGTTATCCACCCCATTATCCACCCTTTCCATAGGGCCCAGGGTATCCGATGGGGGGTACGTCGGATTACTCTAGCTTTACCCCATATCCTACCTACATGCCTTATATGCCTTATCCTCCTTTTTACCCACCATATCCCATGTATCCACCCACACCTTTTCATCCCAGTACAGCATACCCAGAGTCAAGTTCAGCACCTTCTCCACCACCAAAACCAGAACCAGTAGCCCCAGTTGTCCAAGCACCGCAACCTAGCTCAGCTGAGGGAAGCAAAGTGAAAATGATAGAGTACCTAAAGTTGGATGCTCCTAAATTCAATACGGGAGATGATCCATTCGAGTACCTCAGAACGGTTAAGATGATAACCGATGAGTTAGGAGCTGATGATAGCAGAGCCATTGAGATGGCAGGGTTCACACTTAAATGTAAGAAGGCTCGAGAGTGGTTTAAGAATTATGTGGACCCCAGGTTGGACAGCATGTCATGGGGAGAGTTCGCCAATGAGTTTGTAGGGTGGGCTTTTCCTGACAGTTCCAGGGAGCTGAAAGTGATAGAATTTGAGCAGCTGAGGCAGACTGAAGAGATGAGTGTAGAGGAATACACAGATAAGTTCCTGGATCTGCTTCAGTATGTGGGTCAGGCTTATGACACTGACCAGAAGAAGGCAAGGAGATATACTATGAGACTTCATCCCAGGTATTCCTCCTTGATTCTTCCAGCAGAGAAAGAGAGTTTCCACTCTATAGTGGATGCCGCCAGGAAGATGGAGGCGAGTGCCATTATTCAAGGAACAGTTAAACAGCAAGTGGCACAGTCTTCGGGTTCTAAGACCCCCAGTGCAGCAACTTCTGGCAGCAAGAAAGGAGAAAAGTTTAAAGGTAGAAAGGGCAAGTTCTGGAATAAGATCAAGTCGAGTCTGGGAATGGGTAGTGGCTCAAGCTCTGGCACAGGCAGTACAGTGTGAATGAGATGTGGAAGGCCGCACAAAAGAGTTTATCGTATGAGATCTACAGCCTGCTTTAAGTGTGGGCAGGAGGAACATTTTGCTCGGGAGTGTCCTCAGTTGACCTTTATGGCACCATCCCAGCAGATGAGCTCAGGCAGTGTGGCACAGCCAGCAGCTCCAGCCATGCCTCAGAGTAGTGGCAGAGGGAGAGGGAGAGGGTCAGCCTCTTCTTCAGCAGCAAGTTCTCGAGGTGAAGGTCCGGTAGCCCCAGCACGGATCTTCACTGTGACTCAAGAGGAGGCAAACACGTCGAACACAATAGTGTCAGGTAATCTCATAATTGGGTGTTCTGATGTGTATGCTTTGATGGACCCCGGTGCTTCTCACTCTTTTATTGCTTCGAGAGCCGTGGAGAGATTGGGTCTGATGATTTCTGAGTTAGAGTGTCCTCTCTGGGTTATTGGACCCAAATGTGACCCATCAGTGGCAGTGTCAGTCTGTCATTTCAGTCCAGTATTCATAGAGGGTAGATGCCTTCCAGCTGACCTAGTGGTTCTAGATTTGACGGATTTTGATGTCATTCTAGGGATGGATTGGCTATCTACATGTGGAGCTACCTTGGACTGCAGAGACAAGGTAGTTAGTCTCAGAGACCAGGATGGGTCAGAGTGTGTCTTCAGAGGAGACAGGAAGGGTACTCCTAGAGGTTTGATCTCAGCCCTTCAGGCTCGTCGTTTGCTTAGGAGGGGTTGTCAGGGGTTTCTAGCTCATGTGAGAGAGCTAGAGAGACAGGTTAGGGAAGCAGCCTCAGTTCCAGTAGTCCGAGAATTTCTAGACATCTTCCCAGATGAGCTTCCAGGAGTACCACCTGATCGGGAGATAGAGTTTGCAATAGAATTGCTGCCTGGTACCAGACCTATCTCTATTCCTCCCTATAGGATGGCGCCAGCAGAGTTGAAAGAGCTGAAAGAGCAGTTGCAGGACTTGGTAGATAAGGGTTTCATCCGCCCTAGTACCTCACCATGGGGTGCTCCAGTGCTTTTTGCCAAAAAGAAGGATGGATCCCTCAGACTTTGTATCGACTACAGGCAGTTGAACAAGGTCACTACCAAGAATAAGTATCCCCTGCCTAGGATCGACGATCTATTTGACCAGCTCGCTGGAGCAGATTGTTTCTCTAAAATAGATCTGAGGTCTGGATATCATCAGTTGAGAGTCAGAGAAGCAGATGTGCCAAAGACAGCTTTCAGGACCAGACATGGGCATTATGAGTTCTTAGTAATGCCGTTCGGGTTGACTAACGCCCCTGCAGCATTCATGGATCTCATGAACAGAGTTTTCAGCGAGTATCTGGATCACTTTGTGATTGTCTTTATCGATGATATCTTAATGTACTCCAGAGATGCAGAGGAGCATGCCCAGCATCTGAGGACAGTTCTGCAGACTCTGAGAGAGCATGGTTTATATGCCAAGTTCTCTAAGAGTGAGTTTTAGTTGAGGAGCATCTCCTTCTTGGGGCATGTTGTATCAGCAGAAGGTATTGAGGTAGACCCCAAGAAGATAGAAGCTGTAGCTAACTAGCCTAGACCCACATCAGTGACTGAAATTAAAAGCTTTTTGGGTTTTGGCAGGTTACGACAGGAGGTTCGTTCAGAACTTCTCAAAGATAGCTGCTCCTATGACCAAACTGACTCAGAAGAATCAGAGGTTCGTGTGGACGGACCAATGTGAAGAGAGCTTTGAAGAGCTAAAGAGAAGATTAACTTCAGCACCGGTGTTAGCTCTGCTTGTCAGTAATGAGGACTTCACAGTGTTCTGTGATGCGTCCAGAGTGGGATTGGGTTGTGTTCTGATGCAGAATGATAGGGTGATTGCTTATGCTTCTAGACAGTTGAAGAAGCACGAGTTGAATTACCCCACCCATGACCTAGAAATGGCAGCAGTTATTTTTGCCCTCAAGATGTGGAGGCATTACCTTTATGAGGTTAAATGCGAGATCTTCACAGATCACAAGAATTTACAGTACATCTTGAGTCAGAAAGAGCTGAATTTGAGGCAGAGAAGATGGGTAGAACTGCTCAGTGATTATGATTGCAAGATCCAGTATCATCCGGGTAAGGCAAATGTTGTGGCAGACGCCCTAAGCCGGAAATCACTTGGCAGTTTGTCCCATATAGCAGCAGAGAGAAGACCAGTGGTGATGGAGTTTTATAAGCTCATCGACGAAGGGCTACAGTTAGAGTTGTCTGGTACGGGTGCATTGATAGCATAGATGCGAGTGACACCAGTGTTTCTGGAGCAGGTGGCTCAGAAATAGTATGAGGACCCGGAGTTAGTGAAAATTGCCAGGACTGTTCAGTCAGGCAACAGTGCAGACTTTAGATTTGACAGTAAAGGGATCCTCCGCTATGGGAATTGCCTATGTGTACCAGATGACATGAGTTTGAAAGGAGACATTATGAGCGAAGCTCATAATGCAAGGTACAGTGTTCACCCTGGAGCCACCAAGATGTATCAGGATCTGAGAAGAGTGTATTAGTGGCCAGCTATGAAGAGAGAAGTGGCACAGTTTGTGTCCGCCTGTGAAGTTTGCCAGAGGGTGAAACTGGAACATCAGAAGCCGGCTGGAGTGCTTAACCCACTGCCGATTCCAGAATGGAAATGGGAGAACATAGCTATGGATTTTGTAGTGGGCTTACCGGCAGCGTCCAACAGGATAGACTTCATATGGGTGATTGTGGATAGACTCATGAAATCTGCTCATTTCATCCCTGTTAGGAGTACTTACTCTGTGGATAAGTTAGCACAGGTTTATTTGGAGGAGATAGTAAGGTTGCATGGAGTCCCAGTTTCTATAGTGTCAGACAGAGGACCTCAGTTCACCTCCAGATTTTGGCGGAGTCTGCAAAGTGCTATGGGTACAAGGTTAGATTTCAGTACTGCTTTCCATCCACAGACTGATGGACAGTCAGAGAGGACCATTCAGACCATAGAGGATATGCTCAGAATGTGTGTGTTAGACTTTGGCGGTTCTTGGAGGCAGCATCTACCTTTGGTGGAGTTTGCCTACAACAACAGCCATCATGCTAGCATAGGGATGGCTTCTTATGAAGCTTTGTATGGAAGGAAGTGCAGATCACCTGTTTGCTGGGAAGAAGTAGGAGAGGCGGCTCTTGCAAGGCCGGAGTTAGTTGAGATTACCAGCAGAGTGGTGCCCATGATCAGAGAGAGAATCAGGACTGCTCAGAGCAGATAGAAAAGCTATGCAGATATCCGCAGGAAGCAGTTAGAGTTTCAGGAGGGTGATATGGTATTGCTAAAGGTGTCGCCAATGAAGGGAGTGGTTCGCTTTGGGAAAAAGGGTAAGCTAGCCCCACGATACATTGGACCCTTTGAGATCTTGCAGAAGATCGGGAGTGTGTCGTACAAGCTGGATTTACCTGCTTCTATAGAGAGAATTTACCCAGTTTTCCATGTTTCTATTCTCTGAAAGTTCGTGTCAGATCCGAGTAAGGTTCTTAGTGAGCCTGAAGTAGAGATCCTTGGAGATCTCACCTATATAGAGCAGCCAGTGCGGATCCTTGACACACAGATCAAACAGCTAAGGAACAAGAAAACTCCAATGGTGAAAGTCCTTTGGAACCACCACAATATAGAAGAATGCACCTGGGAGACACGGGAGTCTATGCTCCAGCAATATCCATATCTGTTTTAAGGTTAGTTTCCTCCTTTTTATGTGTTTCATTGTTTGTGGAACATTCGGGGACGAATGTTCTTAAGGGGGGAGAATGTAATACCCGGCTAGCGTCCGGCATCGGAATTCTACTTTCCGGTGGAATCTCGAATGTCGGAATCCGCTAGAAGAGTAAGAGTTATGTTTTTGTAAAGGATTTTAGTAAGTTTTCATGTTTTAAGTGTAAAAGGAAATGAGTTTTTGAAAGAAAAGCACCAAGGAAGAAATGCAAGGTTCGGCCGCCGAAGGTGAAGTTCGGCCGCCGAACATGCATGAGTTTTGATTTCACGTTAGGCCGCCGAAGGTGGTCTGGCCAGCCACCTATAAAAGGCCCTAGGTCGGTGAATGGATAAGATTTTCTTTCCATTCACAGACAGAGGTGAGAGCATGACCTTCCTTGGGTGATTTTCATGTTTTCTTCAAATCTTGCAAAATTTTGATGAGTTTTATGTTGTTTTGAAGCTTTTGAGCAAATTAACCAAAGTTTTGAAGTTGGAGACTTTGAGGGAGAGTTTCTCCATATCTCCATGTTGGGATCGTTTATCTTCTTGTGTGTAAGAGGTAAGGGAAGATCCTGAACTTCTTTTCATGATTTATGCAAGTTTTATGGAGTTTTATGGGTAGAGATGCATGTCCAGCCTTCTTTTGCATGTTTTATGTGATTGTTTTAGGATGTTTTAAGGGGGTTTTGGGGAGTATTCTAGAGTTGTTCTTGAGTTAGTTTGGTCCCTCATTTGAGTCCACCTGTGTAGGAACGGACCAGAGGAACCGGAGAGAGCAGCAGTGAGCACTGCTTCAGCATATGCAGAGTCAACCAGAGGTGAGTGGAACTAAACTTAATGTTTTAAATTGAGAAAGTAAATGCTTTGAGCATGTTCCATGCATCATGATATGTAATAGGTTGAGTGCACTAGAATACACTAATGTGACGCATTGCATTATTCTATGCTTGTACGGATCGGACATAGTGGATTCATTAGCCCTCGTAGTAAAGTCCTGAGGAGCCCTAAGAGGGCCGGGCACAGGGCACCCTAGGGTGCATAATAAAGTCCTGAGGAGCTCCTTCGCGGGCCGGGCACAGATTGAGGGAATTTTGAATCAGTCCGTCTGAGATGATGTGATTTACTTGTGATGTGATGCATTCCATTTGAGCATGTTTTATTGACATGTTTGATTTGTTCTACTCACTGGGCTAGTATAGCTCATCCCTCTCCTTTATCCCCAGTCTTGTAGGATCAGAGTCAGAGGGAAGTCAGCAGGGTACATGAAGAGTAAAGAATTGTGTAATAGCATAGAGTGGACATGTACTATTATAAAGAAATGGTTTAGTATTGTATAGTGTAGAGTATATGCTTGACCTATGTTGTAAATCCTTTTTGTATACATGGTCTATTTATGTGCTGTGAATGTTTTTACTGAAAAACCAGGCTTAACAGAGTATGAGTTGAACCCATCTAGAGCAAGCTCTAGTAAGGGGTTCTGTAGTACAGAGATAGTGCATGCACAGGTTGAGCCTTGGTCAGAGCATCAGTTTTATGTTTTTACAGAAAATGTTTGATCATGTATGGGATTTTACAGGTACACAGAGAGTATAGCAGGCTTGCTATGGGTCCCGGCGACCTTAAGTCGATCTGATCCTAGCGCCGGTAGCGGTCTGATTTTCAGGTCATTACAGAATTCATCTTGGGGTTGAAATAAACAACTGAGCTGATCGGCCACCAAGTTTCCTAATCCCTTTTTATCCTTAATTTCAAGATCAAATTCCTGCAACAATAAAATCCAACGAATTAGTCGCGGTTTCGCTTCTTTCTTCTTTAAAAGGTATCTCAACGCTACATGGTCAGAAAGCACAATTACTTTAGTGCCCAACAATTATGATCTAAATCTTTCTAAGCCAAAGACAATTGCTAAAAGTTCATTTTCAGTGGTGGTATAATTGCTTTGGGCCTTATCTAAAGTTCTGAATGCATAACATATTACATGGGGTTTTTTATCAATTCGTTGACCAAGAACGGCTCCTAAAGCATAATTACTTGCGTCACACATTATTTCAAATGGATAATCCCAATTTGGTGCTTGCATAATGGGAGCAGCAACTAGCTTTTGTTTAAGAGTGTCAAAGGCTTTTCTACACTTATTATCAAAATTAAATAGCACATCCTTTTGCAAACGTCTGCACAATGGTTGAGCAATTATTGAGAAGTCTTTGATAAACCTCCTGTAAAATCCTGCATGACCAAGAAATGATCTAATATCTCGTACACACGTAGGGTATGGTAAATCCTTAATTACATCATCCTTGGCCTTATCGACCTCAATTCCTCGTTTAGAGACTATATGTCCTAAAATTAAGCCATGATCCACCATGAAGTGGCATTTTTTATAATTCAAGACTAAATTAGACTCTAAACATCATTTTAAAATGTGTGTGAGGTTGATTAGACATTCATTAAATGAATTACCATAAACTGTGAAGTCGTCCATGAATACCTCGATTATCTTCTCAATAAATTCCGAAAATATACTAATCTTACATCTTTGGAAAGTTGCTAGTGCATTGCAAAGCCCAAAAGGCATCCTTCTATAGGCAAAAGTGCCAAACGAACATGTGAAAGTTGTCTTCTTTTTGTCTTCTAGAGCCACTGGTATCTGGTAAAAACCTGAAAAGCCATCCAAAAAGCAAAAATGAGATTTTCCTACCAATCTTTCTAACATTTGATCGATAAAAGGTAAATGAAAATGATCATTCCTAGTTACTGAATTCAACTTGAGATAGTCTATACAAACCCTCCACCCGTTTTGAACACGAGTGGAAACCGATTCTCCTTCTGAGTTGGTTATTATTGTTATTCCTATCTTCTTTGGCACGACTTGGACTAGACTTACCAGAAGATTTAAGGATGTTTTGTACAAAACGTCACAGAAGACTATTAGTGACATCGAAATAGCGACATGCATAATGACATTTTATTTTCAGCACAGATTATATTTTGAGATGTTTAGGTTCAATGAGTGACATTTTTAATTTGTCCCAAAATACTATATTTGTTGTAGTGGGTGGACGGAAAGACTCAGCACAATACAAAATTGTTGACATCGTTGACCTACATCATAGTCCAAAAGATTGCTAGATGGCTCCTGGGGTTTGTTGTCCCATCGTACTTGTCCAAATTGGGCGGCTTGAACTTCGTCAAAAAAGTTTCTATATGAATTTCCTCTGATAGAGGTGAGGCGTCATCCAAGCCATATTCTTCCTCTTTCTCCTTTTGGTATCTTTGTATAGCACGAACTAACTTTTAGTCAATATCTTTTGAGGTCTCGTCCGATGATTCCTTATCCTCTAGTTTGGCCTTTCCTTTGGACTGCATATGAATTGCCTCCGTCCGAGTCTTTGGGGTCTTTAAGAAAGCTTCCTCCTATATTTTAGGAATCATGAATGAGACCTCCTCCCAAACTTTATATTGTTCGAGAGTTGTCTGCAGCTTTTATTTTATGTATTATACCATCTGCTCATTATTCATATTATTGAGGTCTGTCTCATTGACTATGAAAGGAGTGTTTTATCTACTGCTAGGAGTGGAGGAGACGATGGCTACCATTTTGGTAGCAGACTTAGCAACAACTCATGATTTTTCAACCATTTTAAGAGTAAAGTGATAGAAATGGAAAGTGATCAAACATAAATTAGCCACATTTTTATTATCTTTATCATTGCTTATTTACACATTTTTCAGCTTAATTTATGGTTTTTATCTTGTTTTTACAGAAAAGGAAGAAATTGAAAAATTGGAGAAAAAAGTGTAGAAAAGGCTGGAAAAGTGATTGGGCCAGAGTGATTTGGCCAAATCACTCGCAGAGACTAGCCAAATCACTCGCAGAGACAGAAAAACTGGAGGGACTCATAGAAAGCGAATGGGGCAAGTGATCTGCCCAAATCACCCGCCCCAATCACATTGACAGCAGAAATTGACAGCAGAGCGGGAAAAAGGGAAAAATCAGATTTAAAAAGAATAGAAGCCTAAAAACACTTCAAACACTGCCAGCTCAAATCCAAAAGCCACAAGGATGTCCTTCTACCAAGAGAATTCCATCTACAACAAAATACAAGATGAAAAAGAGGAATTAAAGACCACAAAGACTAAGTCAAAATAGGGATTCCAAACCCTAACTGAACTTGAACTCTCCAGCTATAAGAAGGCAGCCTCCAAACCAGCAAAAGCATCCTCTCCCACCTTCGAAAATCTGCAGAATCCAGCAGGAGAACTGCGGCAGTCTCTCCTTCTCTTCCTTTCTTCTTTCTTTTGTGTATTTTGCCCACTATGAGTGGCTAATTCCCTTCTTCTCTAGTTGAACTTGAGGAAATTCAGATTTGTGATGAATTGGGAGATTTAAAACTCCATTGTTAAACTCTTATTTGCTTTCAATATTTTTGCAACTTGATCTTCTCTATAATTGTTACTTTGCTTTTAGAATCAATAAGGGCCCATTGCTTTTAAATTGCTTGAGTAATAAATTGTTTGAATGATTTAAGTCCGTAATTGCTTATATTATTTGAACACAAATATAATCAGTTGCATAATCTAGACTTGACCACGCGGTTGGCAAGGATAGAATTGGGTTTCTCTAAGTCTTAATGCAGTCAACAGTTGTTCGATGCTAAATGCCCCAAGGACGTTCCTTGGCAACTTGTTGACTAGTGTTTGATTGGCGAACGTTTCCTAATCGAACTAGAACTAAGGAGGAATTTGGCTGTGAGAAGCGTCTTCCACAACCAAAACTAATTTATTGAAATAAAATAGGAGTCTTAAATAGTCAATGATCAATTCTGAACAAGCTGAATTAAACTCATATTTCAACTAGAAGCTTTTTCCCATTGATATTCTCTTTTATTAAAATTATTGATTTCTCTTGCTTTCTAGATTTAATTCATCAAAACAAACCCCCCTCTTTTATTTATTTGTCATTTATTTGCCTTAGTCATTATTAGGAAAATCTTTGGTGTCAATTCCCTGTAGTTCGACCCTATTGCCACTATCTGCAATTTAATTGTTGATTGTTTAATAGGTTTATTTTTTACGGCTTCGACAACCGCTATCAAAAATTAGCGCCGTTGCCGGGGAGTTGATTTAAACTAACGTATTTTCCCTTTATGACCAGGGTTGGCCGTAAAGAAAATCTTCTTTACGATCCTGAGATAGAACGCACCGCCAAGGGCTTAAGAAAGCAAGCAAACTTGAGGAACCAAGCCTCAAGAGCATCTTCATCTTCATTAGCAACAAGTCTGGAGTCTACCATCTGATCTGCCACTGCACCAGCAAACAGAACACCTACTGCCCCTGCTGCAGAAATTCCTGCACCAGCAAATTCACCTATTGCCGCACCTGCTACTGCTGAAATTACACCAGAAACTGAGTTCTAGGTTGCTGCAGAAAATCCAGCAATGGCAGAAGAACCTGCTGCACGTGAAGAAGCTGAAATTCAAGCTGGAAACCTACCTATCCAAGCACCACAGCCACGGGAGAGAACACTCCGAGAGCTGGATATGCCAGCTGAAGACCAAGCACCATTATGCATAACTTATCCCCAACTGACAGCACCTTTTGAATTGAAGACAGGTCTGATCCATCTCCTTTCCAAATTTAGAGGCCTTGAAAATGAGGATCCTTACAAGCATTTGAAGGAATTCCACATTGTCTGCTCAACCATGAGACCTCAAGGAATTTCAGAAGACCATGTCAAACTTAGAGCTTTTCCTTTCTCTCTTGAAGATTATGCCAAGGATTGGCTATTCTACTTGACACCCGGATCCATTACATCATAGGCCGATATGGCAAGTACATTCTTGAGCATTCTTTCCAACATCAAAAACCATTGGTATCCGTCGAGAAATAAGTGGTATAAGGCAAAAGCATTTTGAAGACTTATATGAATACTGGGAGAGGTTCAAAAGGCTATGCACAAGATGCCCTCAGTATGATATTTCTGACAAATCTCTCATTGAGTATTTCTATGGAGGTTTACTACCTGCAGAAAGGAAGTTTATAGATGCAGCATATGGAGGATCAATTCGTGATAAATCACCTCGAGAGATGAGGAATCTAATTTCCACCATGGCAGCCGCATCTCAACAGTTTGAAGATCAAGAGCAACCACCAAGAAGGGTGAATGAGGTGAGTACATCCGTTTTGGCATCCCAAATCTCTGATCTCACCAGTGCTGTCCGTAGCCTTGTTGTGGGTCAAGCCCAACAAGTCCAGCAAATTCAGCAACCAAGGCCATGTGGGGTATGTGCAAACATAAACCACCCAACTGATCTTTGTCCATCCCTTCAAGAAGAAGACCAGCAAGTCAATGCTGTTGGAGGCTTCAATGGACAAAGAAGGTATAATCCCTATGCAAACACCTATAATCTAGGTTGGAGGGACCATCCAAATTTCAGTTATGCAAGAGGCAATCAATATCCAAGCTACCAGCAGAGGAATCAAACTCAAGCTGCACCTCAAAAGTCCAATGCACCCCTTGAAGAGATTGTGAAGACCTTAGCAAATACCGTGCAAAATCTTGAGCAACAAGTAAGCCAAATGGCCACTTCAATGAGCAAATTGGAGTCACAAGGGAAGCTACCATCCCAAACTGAGATAAATCCAAGGCAAAATGCTAGTGCCATCACATTGAGAAGTGAAAAAGAGTTGCAAGACAGTAGGGATGAAAAATTGCCAAAATAGGCCATGGAAGAAAATCTGCCGGAAAGTGATCAGAGTAGTTGATCTGCCCAAATCACTGACTCAATCGCTAGGCAGACTGAGCTGCCCAGCAGTGATCTGCTCAAATCACCAGAAAAGGTAGAATCTGATCTGCCCAAATCAACAGATCAGGCAGAATCTAGTCAAAGGTAGAAACAACAACTAGTAGAGAAATTTGTTAGTGTATATGCCCTAGGCCATCATCTTAGGTCTTTTTGTATGTCATTTTGGTTATTAATAAAAGAGATTTTTATCATTATTATTTGTTTGCATGTTACATGATAATGATTATCATCCCTGGTTACTTATTATTATGTTGATAATAATAAAATATAACTGGTATGATTATTGATTGATAATCATGAGATGATTATGTATATGTTGATATAATTCAATAATCATAAATACTTGTTAGAGAACAAAGTATTGGATGGACCCGCATTGAGATCACTACATGGGTCATTGTCATAAGTGAATCTCAAAGTATTTATGTCTTAATCCTTTGACTTGAGATTGTCATAGTTTCCAACATCAGGACTATTATGTTTTGACATAACCAAACGTTGTCTTTAATCGGACAATCATAAAGGTTATGATTGAGCATAATAAAAATTATGTAGAGGATAATGAACAATCAAGATAGGATTTGTCCCTCTCTATGAGAGAGATATCTTCTGGGCCCCTCGATAAGTAAGACTGAGAAATGCATGGTCATGCTCAAATGAATTGATAGTGTGATCAATATCATTTGAATTTATCAGTCTACTTAGAGATCGAGAAATCATAAGTTTGAACATTATAAGTTTGACATTGACCATGACTTATGTTCAAACTAGATATCGTGTGACAAAGGGATTAATTCATGTTCTATTAGGCTTTATCGGACTATTGATCCTCATAATTAGTTGGGTAGTCATAATGTCTTGCTAGAGGCCACTTATGACTTATGGGCCTTGTGGGACTGGGCCTATTGCCAATTAATGTGAGCCTATTGGATCACACACAAAAGAACGTTGTTGATGTGCTATGTCATATTAATGGGCTAAAAGCCCAAAGCCCATTAATATATTTAATAATAATAAAGTGTTATTATTATTAATATATTTAATAATAATAAAGTGTTATTATTATTATTATTATTAATTATTAATATAATTAATAATATTAAGTGTTATTATTATTAATCATTTATTATTATGAGATAATAATATTTAAAAGATCTGCAGTCTATTTGTAACTGTTACAAATAAAGGATTCTATCACATAAGATATTTGAGTATCTGCAAGATTGTGATAGTGGGTTATGAACACAACTCCTTTTAGGAAAAGGAGTTGTGGGAAAAATACAACTCCTTTTAGGAAAAGGATTTTTGTGAAAACAAAAGACTGAAACATATAAATACCCCTTCTACGAATTGTGGAAGGTATGTGTTTTTGAGAAAACTCAGTCTAAAAGATTGCAGATTGTGGAGCACATAATCTATCCATCCTTGAGAGAGCTAGCACTCTAGAAGGATAGAAGACGTTCGTGTGGATACAATAGAGGGTGTTCATTTGAAAAAGCAGCACTATCAGTCCAACATTATTTTTTCTTGACGAGATTAACAGGTTAGTCTCATATCCATCTTATTAATTAAACGAAGCACTCGGATTCTGGGAAAGGAAATCAACAGAGATTTTATTTTTCCGCTGCCCAACTGGGTTGCAATAATCTCGGAATTTCCCAACAGTGGTATCAGAGCCTACCTGTGCTTTTCGTTTAAATTAATTATGCCATGATTGATATTATATATGCGATATATGTTTATTAGAATGGCATGATAATTATGGATGAATGATTGGATCATTTAAATTAATTATGCCATGGTTGATATTATATATGCGATATATGTTTATTAAAATGGCTTGATAATTATGGATAAATGATTGGATCATTTAGATAATTTTAATTTTTGTTAGAAAAAAATAAATTAAAAAAAAAAGAAAAAAAAAAAGGATTTTTATGAAAAACGTGGACGAGATTAACGGCCGTGCCCAGCGTCTCGCATGGCACAAGTTGTAACGAGCTGTGCCGCAATTAGGCCTGTGCAGATTTCGATTAATTTCGGTTTTTCGGTTCGGTTAATCGGGATGATCGGTTTGGTTCGGTTAGTATATTTAAAATTATTCGGTTTTCGGTTAGGTTCGATTTAAACGTGTTAAATAACCGATCAAACCGAAATAACCGATTTCGGTTCTAATCCCAAGCCCAAACCCAAGCCCTCCCCCTCCCCCTCCCCCTCCCCCTCTGATACCCAACCCAGGCCAGCACCCCCAACCCTCGGCCCAGGCGTTCGCCTCCCCCCTCCCAATTTCCCCTCCCCCCAACCCGAAACGAAACCCTTATTCACAATTTCACATCACTCACACTCACTCTGATACCCAATCCCTAACCCTAACGACGACGCCCTCCCCCTCCCCCTCTGAAAGAAGTCACAAATCGCTCGCCCTCTTCCCATCGATCTGCTGAAAGAAGTGGGAGTTGCTCACCCTCTTCCCGTCGATCTGCTGAAAGAAGTGGGAGTTGCTCACCCTCATCCCGTCGCTCGCCATCAATCTCTTTCCCTCCCTCCCTAGTCCAGTAGTCCCTGTTGATTTGCTGAGTGTCACTGTCACTGCCGACCGTCGACCGTCTATCCTCTTCAGTGATCTCTTCTGTTGGCTTATAATTTGAGGTATGGTTTTTATTTTGTTGCTAAAAAATTGAATCTGCTTATTGAGTTCTTGCATTGGGTTCTCTCTGATTAGCAAATGGGAAGAAAAAAGCTTTCATTTTCTGCAAATATGATAAGAAGATTTGGGGTTTCAGATACATAATTGTTAATTTTGTTTTTTCCCTTGATATTGTCAAAAATAGAGCTAGCTTCGTTTCATTGTTCTGGTTTCTTTCACCCAATATCTTTCTACGTTTCATTGCAGATTTCGGTTTGAATCGAACCGAACCGAACCGAACCGATTTTTTTCGGTTCGGTTCGGTTCGGTTATATAATCATAATCGGTTATTTCGGTTTTTAAAATTTTAACATTTCGGTTTTCGGTTTTTTCGGTTCGGTTCGGTTCTGAACCGAACCGACCGATTGCACAGGCCTAGCCGCAATGGGCATGAGGCAGCTGGCTCTTCCTCCCGAGGAAGATGAGACTCCTAGCCAAATTACATATTAGTCCTTGCAAGTTTTGAAAATTTGCAAACTGGTCCTTTTTATAAGAAAATAAATTTTAAATTATTTTCTTTTAGTCTTTAAATTAGATTTAAATGACTATATTTTATTATTTTGTCATATATTAGTATGAGATACTATGCATTATTGTCTAATGCATGCATATAGGATGCTATAATATATATATATATATATATATATACAAGACAAAATAATTAAAATTAAAATTGAACCCTCACTTTAAAATTTTAAGTTTTAATGCCACGCATATATTAAATATCTATCAAGACTAAGATCACCAAAATGCAGGTTTTGCCAAAGCAAAGTGCATTAGGTTATCCTAGTAAGATACGATGAGTAATAGTTACTCATTTATTTAATTTTGGTTGAGCTTAATTAGGCTATCAAAACGGTTTTGGGCCTAAGGCAATAGATGGGGTATAACATGCATTTGACATATGATGTCAACACCTCATAATCTAAGAGTTACATTAGATGTAATTGGTAAGGGGTTACCTACCTAAATAACTTAATTCTAAGCGGCATGCCAAAGCTGACTTAGAATTAGGTGAAATATGGATCTTAGCCCACTAAAATATTATTATTATTTTGAGGGTTATATTTTAGTGGGAGACTATTATCACCTCAATATTAATTGATTATATTTGCATATTTTGTAGATAATTATGGCTGCTAATAACAATTCCACCTTATCACTGCGATCTTTCCTTGAGAAGGATAAATTGAAAGAAAATGGGACTAATTTTGTTGACTGGTTTAGAAACTTGAGAATTGTTCTCAAGCAAGAGAAAAAGTCCTATGTGCTTGATGAAGCTATCCCAGAACCACCTCCTGCTGATGCTACTAATGTTGTTAAGAACAAGCATAAGAAGCATATGGATGATTCTAATGACATTGGATGTCTTATGTTGGCAACTATGTGCCCAGAACTTCAGAAAGATCTGGAGCACCTTGAGGCCTATGAGATGAGTGTCCATCTCAAACAGGCTTTCCAACAACAAGCTAGGCAGGACAGGTATGAAACCACCATTGCATTGCATGATTGTAAAATGGCTGAAGGTGAATCAGTTAGTACCCATGTTTTGAAAATGAAAGGCTACATTGATCACCTTGCTAGGCTTGGCTACCCTTTGAGTTTAGAACTCTCCACGGATTTGATCCTACATTCTTTACCTGGCAGTTTTTCTCAGTTTGTCATGAACTATAACATGAACAATATGGAGAAATCCATTCCTAAGCTGCATGGGATGCTAAAAACAGCTGAGGTAAATATCAAGAAAAAGCCTACCCAAATTTTGAATGTCAATAAGGGTAAGCCCATGAAAAATAAGGGGAAGCCCAAGCCCAAAGGTGGTAATGGGCCTAAGGGACGAGGCAAGCCTAAATGGCAATCCAAGGCAAAGGTTCCTAAGGAAATATTTCCTAAGGAAGGAATTTGCTTCCATTGCAAGGAACCAAGGCATTGGAAGAGAAATTGCAAACTCTATTTGGATGAGTGCAAGAAGAAGAAGAGAAGTGAGACTACAACTTCAGGTATTTATGTTATAGATATTAATTTATCTATTTCTACTTCATGGGTATTAGATACCGGATGTGGCTCTCACATTTGTACAAATGTGAAGGGTCTCAAAAGGAGTAGAAAACTAAAAAAGGGCGATGTAGACCTACGTGTAGGCAATGGAGCAAGAGTTGCTGCCATAGCTGTAAGGACATATGAACTTGTGTTGCCCAATGGGCTTTTGTTAGTTCTGAACAATTGCTTTTATGTTCCTACTTTGAGTAGGAATATTATTTCAGTTTCTGTTTTGGACGATGAAGGTTTTTCATTTCTTATTAAGAATAAGAAATGCTCCATTAATAAAGATGATTTGCTTTATTGTATTGCAAATTCATATGATGGCCTTTATGTCCTTAATCTAGATGATTCTAGAGACAACAATATCTATAACATAACCTCTAAGAAAACTAAGCCAAATGAGTTAAATCTAACATATTTATGGCACTGTCGTCTTAGCCATATAAATGAGAATCGCATATTTAAGCTCCATAAGGATGGTTTATTAGATTCTTTTGATTTTGAATCATTTGAAAATTGTAAATCTTGTTTGCTTGGTAAGATGACAAAGGACCCTTTTACTGGACAAGGTCAAAGGGCTTCAGACTTATTGGGCTTAATACATACAGATGTATGTGGCCCACTAAGTATTAGTGCTAGGGGAGGTTATCAGTACTTCATTACATTCACTGATGATTTCAGTAGGTATGGCTATGTCTACCTAATGAAACATAAGCATGAATCATTTGAAATGTTTAGAACTTTTCAAAATGAAGTACAAAATCAACTTGGTAGAACCATTAAAATGCTTCGATCTGATCGAGGTGGTGAATATTTGAGCCAAGAGTTTGATGAACATCTTAGAAACTGTGGAATTGTTTCACAATTAACTCCTCTAGGAACTCCACAATGGAATGGTGTTTCTGAAAGGAGAAATCGAACTTTATTAGATATGGTTCGATCTATGATGAGTCATACAAATCTCCCTTTATCGTTTTGGGTTATGCCTTGGAAACAGCTGCATTCATTTTAAACCGAGTACCATCAAAAGCGATTGAAAAGACACCATATGAGTTATGGACTGGAAAAATGCCCAATTTGTCTTTTCTTAAGATTTGGGGTTGAGAGGCTTATGTGAAACGCCCAGTTTCAGATAAGCTAGCTCCAAAATCTATCAAGTGCAATTTTGTGGGGTATCCTAAGGAAACCAAATGATACTATTTCTATATTCCCTCAGAGAACAAAGTGTTTGTTGCTCGAAATAGTACCTTTTTGGAAAAGGAATTTATCTCTCAGAGATTCAGTGGGAGTACATTGCAACTTGATGAAACTCAAGTACCACAAGAGAGCATTGAACCGCTGGTAGAACCACTTTCAGAACCACAAACAGTTGTGGAAACTGAAAGGGTGACACAAGTCCCACGCAGATCTGATAGGACACGTCATCAGCCTGAGAGATATGGATTTCTCATGACTGACAGTCGTGAACTTTTGCTCGAGGATGTGTACATGACACAACCTAAGGGTTTTATAATCCCTGAGAATTCTGAAAAGATTTGCAAGCTTCAGAGATCCATTTATGGATTGAAGCAAGCTTCTCGGAGCTGAAATCTTCGTTTTGATGAGACAGTCAAGGACTTTGGATTCATTAAAAATGAAGATGAACCTTGTGTTTACAAGATGGTTAGTGAGAGTGTAGTTGTGTTTCTAGTCCTATATGTGGATGACATATTACTCATTGAAAATGATATCGCTACCTTGCAAAAGGTTAAGACTTGGTTAGGGAATTCTTTTTCAATGAAGGACTTAGGTGAGGCTGCATATATCCTTGGTATTAAGATCTATAGGGATAGATCCAAGAGGATAATCGGTCTGAGTCAAAGTACTTATATTGACAAGGTGCTGAAAAGGTTCAGCATGCAAGATTCCAAAAAAGGATTCTTGCCCATGTCTCATGGTATTCATCTCAGCAAGAATCAATGTCCTATGACATCTGATGAGCGAGAACGGATGAATAAGATCCCTTATGCTTCTGCTATTGGATCTATCATGTATACCATGTTATGTACTAGACCAGACGTCTCATATGCCTTGAGCACAACAAGCAGATATCAGACAGATCCCGGTGAAAGTCACTGGACAGCTGTTAAGAATATACTAAAGTACCTTAGAAGGACTAAGGATGCATTCCTAGTTTATGGAGGTTTGGAAGACGAGCTAGTTATAAATGGTTACATAGATGCTAGTTTCCAAACCGACATAGATGACTTCAGATCGCAGTTAGGATTCGTATTCACTTTAAATGGTGGAGTTGTTAGTTGGAAGAGTTCCAAGCAGAGCACTATAGCTGTAATACCTGGCTAGACTCCGGCATCGGAATTCCTACAGTCCGGTGGAATCTCGGATATCAGAAACCTCTAGAAGGGTAAAATCATATTTTTATAAAATGTTTTAATGTATTTCATGGGTTTAATCAAGAAAGAAACTAAGTTTTGAATGAAAATAGTCTTGAGACGAAGACTCAGGTTCGACCGCCGAACCTTAAGTTCGGCCGCCGAACATCCATGCACTTCGGGAGTGCTTTAGGCCCCCGAAGGCATAGTGAGGGAAGTCCAGGTTCGGCCGCCGAACATGGCATGCATGCGGAGGCACGTTAGGCCCCCGAAAGTGGCCTGGCCAGCCACCTATAAAAGGGTCCCCTTGTCCGAATGGGCGAGCTTTTCTCCCCATTTTCGGCCAAGGTGAGTTCTCTGCCGTCCCTCGCCGATTTTGAGTCTCTTCCTACAAATATTTCATGATTTTCATGAGTTTTCACTTTGTTTTGAAGATTTTTAAGAATTAAAGCAAGTTTGAGGCTTAGAAGACTCAAGAGCTCTTTTCCTTGGTTCTCCAAGTTTAGGTCGTCTCTCTCTCGATCTTCAAGAGGTAAGAGCCGATCTTGAGCTTATAGTATGTTTTAAACAAGTTTTAAGTTGATTCATAGGGTAGAAAGGCATGTTTAAGTTAGTTGGGCTTTGTTAGGTTTTATGTGATTATATGGACAATGTGTGTTGGATATGCATGTTTGATGTGTTGTAGTTGGGGTTTAGGATAGTTTGAGACCCCTAGGTGTTGATGTATGTGTGTATGCATGTTTTGGTTGAGTTGGATGCATGATTAGAAGTTTGGGAGGCTTTGGGAGCTTGTTGAGCCGAGTTTCTGCCCTTTGAGAGAAACCAGGTTCGGCGGCCGAAAGGTTTGGCAGCCGAAGGGACTTTCGGCAGCCGAAGGGACTTTCGGCCGCCGAACCTGTCTGTGAGGCAAGCCTTTCGGCTGCCGAAGCCTGCCCTCGAAAATGGACTTTCATCTCTGGAGGGCACTTTCGGCCGCCGAAGGTGCCACCGAACCTGCCTGACTTTCGGCTCTGGAGGGACTTTCGGCGGCCGAACCTGCCGCCGAAAGTGCCCTGTGCAGCCCTCCTTTGCATGTTTTTTATGATTGTTTTAAGGTGTTTTAGGGGGTTTTTGGGGAGTATTTCAGAATCATGTTTTTGTATGTTAGGTTCCTCATTTGAGTCCACCTGTGTAGGTACGGACCCGAGGAACCGAGGACCTCAGCAGTGAGATAGCTGCTTCAGAGTCATTAGAGCTTCAGCCAGAGGTGAGTGGAATAACTCCTTATGCTTTAAAATAAATAAATCAGTTTTAGCATGATTCACGCATCATGAATGCCATGAGATATAATAGGATGTTTGCATTAGAATTCACGAATATGTTGCATTGCATATTATGTTGATGATGTGGATGAATGTTGAATGATCCTCTAGTCCTCGTATGGTATGACATGATGTGATATGGTATAGTATGGAAGTCCAGGTCAAGGCCCATTCTACGCCCCTGGCACTATAGTAAGAGAAAGACCAGGTCGAGGCCCATTCTACGCCCCTGGCATTATTGGGATGTTATGCTATGTATGTTATGATAAGAGGAAGACCAGGTCGAGGCCCATTCTACGCCCCTGGCACTATTGGAATGGGTGGAGGACTATTGGTGACAAATTCATCCTTGATGTGATTAGCTGTGATGTGATGCATTCCATGTTACCATGTGTTTTAATTATTATGTTCCATTATTCTGCTCACTGGGCTCTAGTAGCTCACCCCTCTCCCTTAACCCCCAGGTTTGCAGGTACAGGGTAGACCAGGAGGTCAGCAAGAGTAATGAAGTCATGGTCATGTAATAGCTAGTGTGGACATGAAAAACGTTGATATGTTATATTGAGTACAGTCATGTAAAAGTATGGTATAGAAATGTAATGTAATGATGCTTATGGAAGTTTAGAGTTGTGCTTGACTATAGTGTAATGTTATTAATCCCTTGGAGTACATGATCTTTTTGATGCTTATGTAAACCAAACTCAATTCATGTTATGTCACCTATTGGAGCTATGATGAGACTCCAAGGAGGGGTTACTATTTATGATTATGTTTATGTATAGTGCATGCACAGGTTGAGTTTGGTGAATGAATGAAGGAATGAATGAATGTAAGGAAAAGTTCAAAATTTTATGTATGTGTTGATCATGTATGGGATTAAACAGGTATACAGGATGAATGTTTGGCTTGCTACGGGTCCCGGCGGCCTTAAGCCGATCTGGATCCTAGCGCCGGTAGCGGTCTGATTTTCGGGTCATTACAATAGCAGATTCTACAATAGAAGCTGAGTATATAGCAGCATCAGATGCAGCTAAAAAGGCAGTCTGGTTGAAGGAATTCATCTCAGAGTTGGGAATGGTTCCCAGCATTGCAAAACCTATGGACCTTTATTGTGATAATAACGGTGCCATAGCACAGGCAAAGGAGCCCAGATCTCATCAGAGATCTAAAACATATACTCAGATGACATCACCTTATTCGAGAGATCATTGATAGAGGAGATATCAAAATATGCAAAATAGACACAAATGACAACATTGCAGAACCACTGATCAAGCCTCTTTCACAGATCAAGCATGATCAGCACACTAGATCTATGGGTATTAGATACTTGTATGATTAAGCCTAGTGCAAGTGGGAGATTGTTAGTGTATATACCCTAGACCATCATCTTGGGCCTTTTTGTATGTCGTTTTGGTTATTAATAAAAGAGGTTTTTATCATTATTATTTGTTTGCATGTTACATAATAATGATTATCATCCCTGGTTACTTATTATTATGTTGATAATAATAAAATATAACTGGTATGATTATTGATTGATAATCATGAGATGATTATGTATATGTTGATATAATTCAATAATCATAAATACTTGTTAGAGAACAAAGTATTGGATGCACCCGCATTGAGATCACTACATGGTTCATTGTCATAAGTGAATCTCAAAGTAGTTATGTCTTAATCCTTTGACTTGAGATTGTCATAGTTTCCAACATAAGGACTATTATGTTTTGACATAACCAAACGTTGTCTTTAATCGGACAATCATAAAGGTTATAATTGAGCATAATAAAAATTATGTAGAGGATAATGAACAATCAAGATAGGATTTATCCCTCTCTATGAGAGAGATATCTTCTGGGCCCCTCGATAAGTGAGACTGAGAAATGCATGGCCATGCTCAAATGAATTGATAGTGTGATCAATATCATTTGAATTTATCAGTCTACTTAGAGATCGAGAAATCATAAGTTTGAACATTATAAGTTTGACATTGACCATGACTTATGTTCAAACTAGATATCGTGTGACAAAGGGATTAATTCATGTTCTATTAGGCTTTATCGGACTATTGATCCTCATAATTAGTTGGGTAGTCATAATGTCTTGCTAGAGGCCATTTATGACTTATGGGCCTTGTGGGACTGGGCCTATTACCAATTAATGTGAGCCTATTGGGTCACACACAAAAGAAAGTTGTTGATGTGCTATGTCATATTAATGGGCTAAAAGCCCAAAGCCCATTAATATATTTAATAATAATAAAGTGTTATTATTATTAATATATTTAATAATAATAAAGTGTTATTATTATTAATATTTAATAATAATAAAGTGTTATTATTATTAATATATTTAATAATAATAAAGTGTTATTATTATTAATATATTTAATAATAATAAAGTGTTATTATTATTATTATTAATTATTAATATAATTAATAATATTAAGTGTTATTATTGTTAATCATTTGTTATTATGAGATAATAATATTTAAAAGGTCTGCAGTCTATCTGTAACTGTTACAAATAAAAGATTCTATCACATAAGATATTTGAGTATCTGCAAGATTGTGATAGTGGGTTATGAACACAACTCCTTTTAGGAAAAGGAGTTGTGGGATAAACACAACTCCTTTTAGGAAAAGGAGTTGTGGGAAAAATACAACTCCTTTTAGGAAAAGGATTTGTGTGAAAACAAAAGACTGAAACATATAAATACCCATTCTACGAATTGTGGAAGGTATGTGTTTTTGAGAAAACTCAGTCTAAAAGATTGCAGATTGTGGAGCACATAATCTATCCATCCTTGAGAGAGCTAGCACTCTAGAAGGATAGAAGACGTTCGTGTGGATACCATAGAGGGTGTTCGTTTGAAAAAGCAGCACCATCAGTCCAACATTGTTTCTTCTTGACGAGATTAACAGGTTAGTCTCATATCCATCTTATTAATTAAATGAAGCACTCGGATTCTGGGAAAGGAAATCAACAGAGATTTTATTTTTCCGCTGCGCAACTGGGTTGCAATAATCTCGGGATTTTCCAACAAAATTCAAGGTACCTCCTCCCTTTCCCAAAAGATTTGCAAAAAAAGAAAAAGAGGAAAAAGAGATATTGGAGACACTTCGCAAGGTAGAAATCAACATTCCCCTACTTGATGCTGTCAAGCAAATTCCAAGGTATGCCAAGTTTCTCAAAGAGCTATGCACCAACCGATAGAAACTTGCTGAACGTGAAAAAGTAAGTGTAGGGGAATGTATATCAGTTGTGATTCAAAAGAAGCTTCCAGTCAAATGCAAGGATAGAGGGATGTTCGCAGTTTCATGCAAGATAGACAATATGGGGATAAGGAAGGCCATGTGTGACCTTGGGGCTTCAATCAATGTCATGCCCCTTTCCATTTTTAACTTGTTGAATACAGGTACACTCAAGGGCACCAGCATTGTGATCCAATTGGCTGACCGATCAGTTGTCTACCCCAAGGGAGTGCTTGAAGATGTGTTGGTGCAAGAGGACCAACTAGTCTTCCCAGCAGATTTTTATGTAATAGACATGGAGGAAGAAAAGAGCAACACCACCTCCGACATCCTACTTGGAAGACCATTCTTGAGCACAGCTAGAACAAAAATTGATGTGCATGATGGCACATTAACCATGGAGTTTGAAGGAGAAGTTATCAAGTTTAATGTTTATGATGCCATGAAATTCCCCAATGATGTTTCTCATGTTTATGGCCTTGATATTATTGATGATTTAAGTCAAGAAATTTTTGATTTTGATCAAGAAAACTTACTCTATGATGGTCTTTGCAGGAAAGGAGAAGTGGACAGCAGCTGTGCCATGACAGAAGCAGTGAAGATAGCAGACTGCTGTACATTGCTGGTGGCGGACGATCTGCCCAAATCACCTAGACAAGCAGAATCTGATTTGGCCAAATCACTGGAGCAGACAGACAAGGCCAGGCTAAAATTGACCACATCACCAGAATCAATAATAGAAGATCTGCCCAAATCACTGCGACAGACAGACATGACAGAAGGTGATTTGGCCAGACCACCCAAACAGACAGCAGGCAATCTGCCCAAATCAGTAAACCAGCAACAATCTGCAGATAAGACAGCAAATGCACCAGATTTGAAGCCCTTACCAGAACACCTCAAATATTCCTTCTTGGGAGCTGGAAATACACTTCCAGTTATAATTTCCAACCAGCTCAGCCCATATGAAGAAGAAAAGCTCCTAGAGGTGTTGAGAAAACACAAGAAAGCAATTGGGTGGACCTTGGAGGACATCAAAGGCATATCACCCTCAACATGCATGCATCGAATACTTATGGAGGATGAATGCAAACCTGTTCGTGAGGCACAAAGAAGGCTGAACCCACCAATGATAGAGGTTGTGAAGAAAGAAATTGTGAAACTCTTAGACACTGGAGTCATTTACCCCATCTCTAACAGTAAATGGGTGAGTCCCATCCATGTAGTACCAAAGATTCTGAAGGAGAGCTAGTACCCACTCGTGTGCAAAATGGATGGAGAGTTTGCATGGATTACAGGAAGCTCAACACAGCCACAAGGAAGGACCACTTTCCCTTGCCCTTCATGGATCAAATGCTTGAGAGACTTGCTGGAAAGAGCCATTACTGCCTCCTAGATGGATATTTGGGATTTTATCAAATCCCTATTGCACCTGAAGATCAAGAGAAGACCACTTTCACATGCCCATTTGGCACCTTCGCATTTAGAAGGATGCCCTTCGGTCTATGCAATGCACCAGCCACTTTCCAAAGGTGCATGATGAGCATTTTTTCTGACTATGTAGAGAAGATTATTGAAGTCTTCATGGACAATTTCACAGTGTATGTCAACTCATTCAATGAATGCCTAGCCAACTTGGAGAAAATACTTCAAAGATACTTGGAGTCAAATATGGTTCTCAACTATGAGAAATGCCACTTCATGGTCAGCCATGACTTAATCTTGGGCCATATTGTTTCAGAAAAAGGGATTGAGGTGGACAAAGCTAAAATTGACACCATCAAAAATCTACCCTATCCAACCAGTATTAGGGAGACTAGATCTTTCCTTAGCCATGCTGGTTTTTACAGGAGGTTTATTAAAGATTTCTCCAAAATAACCCAGCCTTTATGCAGATTATTACAATAGGATGTGCCATTCGAGTTTGATGACAGCTGCAAAACAGCTTTTGATTTGGTCAAATCATTGCTGGTTACTGCTCCAGTCATCCAGCCACTTGATTGGACCCTGCCATTTGAGATCATGTGTGATGCCAGCAATTTTGCTGTGGGTGCAGTGTTGGGACAGCGAAAAGGTAACTCTCCTCATGTCATACACTATGCCTCACGCACCCTAGATGCTGCACAATGCAATTATTCCACCACAGAAAAAGAGTTACTGGCTGTTGTTTTTGCATTGGAGAAATTTCGGCCCTATCTACTTGGGACAAAGGTGATCATTTATTCAGACCATGCTGCATTGAGATATTTAATCAAGAAAAAGGAGTCCAAACCAAGGCTGGTACGATGGATATTGCTGTTGCAAGAGTTTGACTTGGAGATCCGTGATAAGAAGGGAAAGGGGAACCTTGTAGCTGATCACCTCAGCAGAATTCTGACCGAAGTGGAGACATGCCCCATCAATGAAAAATTCCCTGATGAACACCTCTTTGTTGTCCAAGAAGAGGAACCATGGTATGCTGATATAGTGAACTACCTTGCCACAGGTGATTTGCCTACTGATTTGCCCAAACACATGAGAGACAAGATCAAGAAAGATGCAAGGTATTATGTGTGGGATGAGCCTTACCTATGGAAGCATTGTGCAGACCAAGTTATAAGGAGATGCATCCCGGAGCAAGAAACACATTCTGTCCTAGCCTTCTGCCACTCATATGGCTGTGGAGGACACTTTGGGCCACGCAAGACAGCCTTGAAGATACTTGAATGTGGGTTATTTTGGCCTAACATAATTAGGGATTCTTATTTATTTTTTAGGTCATGTGCAAGATGCCAACAAACGGGAAACCTTGGCAACCGAAGTGAAATGCCACAAGCACCCATCATGGTGTGTGAAATCTTTGATATTTGGGGCATTGACTTCATGGGTTCATTCCCACCTTCCTTTGGCAACACCTACATACTTCTAGCCGTGGACTATGTGTCCAAGTGGATTGAGGCCAAGGCAACAAGGGCTGATGATGCAAAAACAGTTTGTGACTTTGTGAAATCCCAAATATTCTCAAGATTCGGTCTGTCCAAAGCCATTATCAGTGATCAAGGCACCTATTTTTGCAACAAGGTAGTAGAAACTCTCCTCAAGAAGCACCATGTCATCCATAGAACCTCTACTGCCTATCATCCTCAAACAAATGGGCTAGCTGAAGTATCAAATAGGGAGATCAAGTCAATCTTGGAGAAAACAGTCTGCCCAAATCGCAAGGATTGGAGTGTGCGCCTCAATGATGCCTTGTGGGCATATAGGACAGCCTATAAAACTCCAATTGGAATGTCTCCATATAGGTTAATTTATGGGAAAGCTTGCCATCTACCTGTAGAGCTTGAACACAAAGCCTATTGGGCTGTCAAAAGATGCAATCTCGATGAAAAAGAAGCTGGAGTCCACAGAAAATTGCAACTCCAAGAGCTTGAGGAGATCCGGCATGATGCATATGAAGCTTCATGGGAATACAAAGCAAAGACCAAAGCCTTCCATGACAAAAATATCTCCAGAAAACACTTCCAGGTTGGTGGTAAGGTTTGGCTTTTTGATTCAAGGTTCAAATTATTCCCTGGGAAGCTTCGGTCTAGGTGGATTGGGCCATTTGTGGTTGAGCATGTCTATCCACATGGGGCTATTGACATACGGAGTCCATAAACAAGCAAAGTTTTTAAAGTTAATGGACATCGTTTGAAGAAATTTTATGAAGAATTTACTGTTCATCTTATGGAAGAGATCCCCTTGGATCCCCCTTCCCTAGAATGCTAAGCAAGATACTGTTGTCTAGCCCAAGACAGAAAACAGGGCGCTACAGGGAGGCAACCCAGCTGAAGCGATCTGCCCAAATCACAGCCCAGTCTAGGGCAAATTGCCTGCATGCACTATAGTCACAAGTAATTAGGGTAAGTAATCTGCCTAAATCGACAAGCCCACATCGATAGGGATCACCCCAATAAGAGCAAGATCAAACCAGGCAGTTGCACCAAAGAAGTGATTTGCCCAGGTGATTCGGCCAAATCACCAGGCCAAATCAACAACTCCGCCCACCAACAGAAAAAAGGCGTGAACAGTACCAGCCATGCAACAGCAAGGGAGAAAGTGATTTACCCAAATCACTGACCAAATCACCCTGTCAAGAAATCAGAGACTCAACATTTAATGATCAAGGCAGTTCAACTACTCCAAATCTCTTTAAATAATTTTTATTTTATTTTTCTTCCTTTTCACGCTATCTCTTTCTGTTTCATCTCCTCCTTCTCTTTCAAGTCTTCTCTCACCGACGACCACCGGCGACAGCAAAGCACCATGGCTAAAAGCAAGATGAAAGTTACCGGCGACCCCGGAATGTGGAGGCGACGCGGGATGCCTAGGCCCATCCGCATTCCCATTGACAGCGATGAAAAAGCAATGGAAAACCCACCACCCGTCCCCAACGACGCCAACCCTGAAGCGGCCGACGAAGCAAGAAACATCGTCAATCCAGCAACCCAGACCTATCGCCGTCGGACTAGGGCGTCGTTGATCGCACCACCACCTTCCTCACCATCCGTCGCGACAGACACCCAAGAAGGCGAAACGCCTGAAGAAGACACTCCTTCCACCAGTCATGGCCAGAAATGGCGAAGATCACCATCACCACCACCATCACCAAGCCCGGAGCGACAACAAGAGACACCCAGTGCCACACCTTCTGTCAGCCAAGAAGAAAGCGAATTGCCCAGCGATTTGCCCAAACCAACCCACCCTGATCACATCACTCAGACCCTGACGTTCAACAAGGCGTCCGAAAGGGCCAGGCTAGACAGAGTTTCCTCTACACCCTACCACCCAGGTAAGTACATTCACCTTGGCACCCTTGAAGAACTGAGACTCCAATGCCAGGTACGTACCTTCATCTCTGCCATTGGTTGGGATAAATTCTTCTTCCTCCACTTTCCATCCTTCACTGAGCTCACTCATGAGTTCTTCACTACTTTCTATTTTGATAGACCAGCCATGCACAACTTGTACACACCAGACATCATTGGATTTAGGCTATTGGGACAGCGATTTCGCTTGTCCCTGCAAGAGTTTGGCACTGCCATAGGCTGTGAATGCCCTGACTCAACCTGGGATTTTTCTGCAGAATTCAATCCCAGCACTGCCTATCTGGAATTATGTGATAACCCCCCTGATTCTTACTCACCCACCAGGTCTAAGGACCTGTACCTCAAAAGTCCAAGCTTGAAATACATTCACAGGTTTCTAGCCTACACATTTTCTGGGAGGAAGGATGCACCCAACATCCTGACCAGAACGGAACTGTACATACTGTGTTGCATGCACCACCACCAGAAACTACACTTTGGTTATTGGGTTGCAACCTAAATATCCAGCATTATCCAGTACCACCACCCCCTGATCCTTGGGCATTTGATCACTGCCATTGCAGTGATCCTGAAACTTTTACACCCTGCCCATACTAATCTCACCCCCACTAACAAGCCAACCCCCCGGACCTTCGATCTTTAGACGATATGGGGTTGCTTTGCAAAGTGGGGGACATTTTTTCGCTTTCACCTGCAGGACCTCTCATACCACGCCATGAGCGTGTATTCAAGGAGAAGAAGGCACAGCCTGCCCCAGCAGATGGGACAACAGGAGAAACAGAGCAGGCACCCCCAACAAATGAACCACCTCCAATTGCACCACAGCAGGAAGCCAATCAGGCCCCTGGAGACGTAGCCCCAAACCAGACAGTTGAGGCTCGTCTCAGCAGAATTGGGGACAGTATGCATCATGTTGAGCACCTGTTGCAACTGTTGGTGAACCATTTTCTGCCTGCAGACCAGGACAGGCAGTGATTTGGCCAGGTGATTTGCCCAAATCACCCACAGGCCAGGAAGTCCCTTTCCCTTTTCTTCTTAATTTTTATATGTTTACACATTGAGGACAATGTTTGCAATAGGTGTGGGGGTACTGTTAGGTTATTTTAGTATTAATTACATTATCTTTTGCTTTCTTTTTGTTTCTTTTTGCATCTTTTTGCCCTATGACACACACCAAAATTTTTTCTCTTTTCTCACTCTCTGCACACACACACAGAATTTTTGTCTTAGCTTTTGCTCTACTCAGCAAAGATAACAAGGTTAAAAGAGCTTCCTATCCCATGACCCCATTGATTTGCCACCCCTTTAAGCCTAAATTGAATCACTCACAGTGTGCTACCTTCACTTTGGAAAATTCTTTTCTTGAATTAAATCTCTAAATTTGCTGTGGTCAAGGGAAATAAAAACATAAACACATGCAAATAAAAGTTGGTGTAACTCCTTATGAGCTGATTTGCCCAAACTGTTAAGAAAAAGAAAAAGAAAAAAACCAACACAAAAGCACAAATCATAAAACCTGTTCCTATGGCCAAATAAGCTATGAACAGAGCTAATAGCCACTTGAACAAGTGACTAACTGAGTAACCGGGGGTGGGTATCACCAATATGCACCTTCGCGTAAAAAGGTTAGTGATTTCTTCAGACAAGAATAGAAAAGTGCTGCTGAATAAAATAAAATAAAATGCTCAAAGAAGGGCAAGTCACTCTTAGAGGTTGCATTGAGCTTATACAAAGAGAATAAGCATGATTGAATCAAAAACCTTTCCTTTGACCATGGTAGGTAAGGAGAAACAAGGAAAAGAGAAAAACAACCTTGGTGCATGTATTCTACACTGTAATACTTCAATTTAAGAGTCTAGGGGGAGATGATTAAGTGGTACTTAGGCTCAAAAGAAAAAGGGGCTTGATTGACTAAGTTGTTTGTTGCTTGAGGACAATCAAAAAGCTAGGTGTGGGGTATTTGATCAAACATAAATTAGCCACATTTTTATTATCTTTATCATTGCTTATTTACACATTTTTCAGCTTAATTTATGGTTTTTATCTTGTTTTATAGAAAAGGAAGAAATTGGAAAATTGGAGAAAAAAGTGCAGAAAAGGCTGGAAAAGTGATTGAGCCAGAGTGATTTGGCCAAATCACTCGCAGAGACTGGCCAAATCACTTGCAGAGACAGAAAAACTGGACAGATTCACAGAAAGCGATTGGGGCAAGGGATCTGCCCAAATCACCCGCCCCAATCACATTGACAGCAGAAATTGACAGCAGAGCGGGAAAAAGGGAAAAATCAGATTTAAAAAGAATAGAAGCCCAAAAACACTTCAAACACTGCCAGCTCAAATCCAAAAGCCACAAGGATGTCCTTCTACCAAGAGAATTCCATCTACAACAAAATACAAGAAGAAAAAGAGGAATCAAAGACCACAAAGACCAAGTCAAAATAGGGATTCCAAACCCTAATTGAACTTGAACTCTCCAGCTATAAGAAGGCAGCCTCCAAACCAGCAAAGGCATCCTCTTCCACCTTTGGAAATCTGCAGAATCCAGCAGGAGAACTGCGGCAGTCTCTCCTTCTCTTCCTTTCTTCTTTCTTTTGTGTATTTTGCCCACCATGAGTGGCTAATTCCCTTCCTCTCTAGTTGAAGTTGAGGAAATTCAGATTTGTGATGAATTGGGAGATTTAAAACTCCATTGTTAAACTCTTATTTGCTTTCAATATTTATGCAACTTGATCTTCTCTATAATTGTTACTTTGCTTTTAGAATCAATAAGGGCCCATTGCTTTTAAATTGCTTGAGTAATAAATTGTTTGAATGATTTAAGTCCGTAATTGCTTATATTATTTGAACACAAATATAATCAGTTGCATAATCTAGACTTGACCACGCGGTTGGCAAGGATAGAATTGGGTTTCTCTAAGTCTTAATGCAGTCAACAGTTGTTCGATGCTAAATGCCCCAAGGACGTTCCTTGGCAACTTTTTTACTAGTGTTTGATTGGCGAACGTTTTCTAATCGAACTTGTAACGACCCGGAAACCGATACCCTACCGTAACGGCCCGAACTGCCACCGGCGCTAGGATACAGATCGGCTTAAAGCCGCCGGAACCCGTAGCAAGCCAAACATACATCCTATCACCTGGTCAAATCCCATACATGATCAAAACTTTAACATAAAAACTGAAACATATGATGTACAAACCGAGCCTAACCTGTATGCGACATAACTGAAAACATAAAGAACCCTCTACTAGAGCCCTCAAAACTCTAGCTGGGTCAACATAACATACATCAAGCTGGGATTACATCCAAGGAACTAGAACCGAACCTGTGCATGCATCAAACCACAAACATAAGACCTCCACTAGGGTCCTCAACAATCTCTAGCGTGGTAACCAACACATGCCACAAGATTAGTTCAAACACAACTCAACATCTAGCATAACATACATCATGTACTAAAAAGGGACTAACCAAGCCTTAGGGCCAAGCACAGTACTAAACCATAAACATAACTCCACTTAACTTAACATTACATTCTCTTACAAATCATTATCAAAATATAATACATGTCCACACTAAAAGTACTAAGCTAATACTATTACATAAGCAAAACCTTTACTCTTGAGACTTCCCGATCAACCTCAAACCTGCAACACTGGGGTTAGGGGAGAGGGGTGAGCTAAAAAGCCCAGTAAGTAGAAACAAAGAAAACAGTTCATTAATTACATGCTTTCATAAAATGCATCACAGCACAAACAAATCATATCACGGATTGGACCCAACCCCAAAACATCCCTAAGCTATTTGCCCGGCCACCATAGAGGGCACCACAGGACTTCGTAATGCCTGGCCCAGCCAGGTCTTATCCATAGGGCTAGTGGGGTCGTCCTTGGTCCAATCTTCATCAACAGTAAATAATGCAATGCTTCATATTCGTGTAACTAGTGCAATCAACCTATTACATATAAACATGATGCATGAGCATGCTTTAGGCATTTGATTTCATAAAATAAAGATTAAGTTTAGTTCTACTCACCTCTGGCAGACGCTGGACTAACTCTGCAACAGCTAACACTGATGGCCTCCTCGATCCCTCGGGTCCGGTCCTACACAGGTGGACTCGAATGAGGTGCCAACACACTCTAAACAACTCATAAACAACTCCCCAAAAACCCTCTAAAACATCACTTAAACATGCATAGAAAACAACCTTGAAAAGGCTGGACAGGGCACTTTCGGCGGCACCTTCGGCGGCCGAAAGTCCCACTCCAGAGACGAAAGTCAGACACTTTCGGCGGCCGAATTCTTCCTTCGACGGTCGAAAGTCTACTTTCAAGCCAAAACTCAACTTTCGGGGGCAAGGTTAGGCGGCCAAACCATGCATCCAAAGGCAGGTTCGGCTGCCGAAACCTCCTTCGGCGGCCGAACCTGAGTTCTTTCCAGAAGGACAGAACTCAGCTTCTCATGCATTCAAGCCTCCCAAACCTTTCAAACACCCCAAAACAAGCACCCAACCTTACCAAAACATGCATAAGCCTTTAACCATGCACAAAGGAGTTTAAACAAGCTTAAACTCCAACAAAGAACATCAAAAAGCATACTTAAATGGTTTATGACCCACATAGGCCAAAACCATTAAAACAACCCAAATCCTCACATACTCTCTCCCCATCATGCATACTCACTCCCACAAGCATAAAGGAGCATAAACTAACATAAACTCCTCAACACAAACCTCACATAACATACATTGGGCATAAAAAGCCACAAAAACCTAACATGCATATCTACCCATACTCAACCATTAAAACCTTCATAAAACTTCAAAATACACTAGGAAAGCAAAGATCTACACTTACCTCTTGAAGATCGAGGGTTGCGTGATCTCTAACTCGGAGGTGTGGAGAATCCAAGCTCCAAAAGCTCCAAGCTCCCAAAACTTAGATCTAAACTTGAAAACTCTTCAAAACAACCATGGAACTCATAAAAATATGAAGGAGATGAAGAAAAACATGAAAATGACCAAGGGAGGACAAGAACTCACCTGAGCTCGAGAATAGGGAGAAAACTCGCCCATTTTCGATCTGAGGGCCCTTTATAGGTGGCCTGGTCGAAGACCTTCGGCAGCCTAACGTGCCCCCTAAACTCATGCATGTTCGGCGGCCGAACTTGAGGTTCGGCGACCGAACCTTGGATCGTTCAAACAAGACTTTCGGAGGCCAAAGGCGCTCCCGAAGCCTTTCCATGTTCGGCGGCCGAACTTCACTTTCAGCGGTCGAACCTGGCAAACGCCTCCTTGGTCTTTTCTTTTTAAAACTCAATTCATTTCCCTTTAAAACCATGAAATCAGTAAAAACATTTTAGAAAACACATTTTACCCCTCTAGAAACCTCTGGCATCTTCAAAAATTCCAGATTCCAACGGAGATTCCGCCGGAAGGTAGGGATTCCGATGCCGGAATCTAGCCGGGTATCACAGAACTAGAACTAAGGAGGAATTTGGCTGTGAGAAGCGTCTTCCACAACCAAAACTAATTTATAGAAATAAAATAGGAGTCTTAAATAGTCAATGATCAATTCTGAACAAGCTGAATTAAACTCATATTTCAACTAGAAGCTTTTTCCCATTGATATTCTCTTTTATTAAAATTATTGATTTCTCTTGCTTTCTAGATTTAATTCATCAAAACAAACCCCCCTCTTTTATTTATTTGTCATTTATTTGCCTTAGTCATTATTAGGAAAATCTTTGGTGTCAATTTCCTGTGGTTCGACCCTATTGCCACTATCTGCAATTTAATTGTTGATTGTTTAATAGGTTTATTTTTTACGGCTTCGACAACCGCTATCAAAAAGTACTTTGAAGGACAAGATAAATAGAAAGTTAGGCTAGACTTATCCCAAATGAACAAGAAGAACTCAGTGGGGATCCTGAAAATGGAACCAAATTCGAAAAGGAGCTGAAGATAATTGGTCACTCTGCAAAAAAAAGAAAGTGAGGTGGTTGGCGCCTATGGGTGGCCACTCCGACGCTCAAGTCAGTAATTTATCAGAAAGGACAAGTGTAAGTAGATTACTTGCATAAGAAGAATGTGTAAGAATGTGTACTTTGAAATATATGTATGTTTTGCTTTTATACTGTAAGAAGATGGAGTTAATTAGTGAATCTCCTAGAAATCCGACTGGTACCGGCTAGTGGATAAAAGATATTGTGATTATAAGTGCAATGAGAATCTACTGTATAATATTCTTTAACAATAACTTAGATGTCATAAAAGATTCGACCAGGTCATAAGAGGACGAGTTTTTTGTTATTTTGAAGATTGACCATTATGATGTCCTAGTCTCTTTTCTTGTAGGTGAAACTTCCATGACTGGGTTTCATAGTTTATTAGGATCTTGTCACGTGACTCGGTCGTATGGTGACAATTCATAACATATTTTGCGCGAATATTATATCATATCTAAGTTTGATATAAAATTATTCAAATAACACATTTCAATACTTATTAATTTTGAACAAATAATAAAAAAACTCTTATTTATAAAATTATAAAACCATAGATCATTAAAATATTATCACTACAAAAAATTTCTGGATTACTAATGAATTTTTTTATTGGTTATCCTGTAAAAATCCATTGGTAAACGAATTACCAATGGATTACTAACGGATTACAATCCGTTGTTAAAAAACTCATTAGTAAATTTTTACCAAAGGCTTTCAAGTCCGTTATTAATACTAACGGATTTACTAACGGAATTTTCATTATTATTACTAACAGATTTTAAATCCGTTAGTAAATTGAGAGAAAAATAATTTACTAACAAATTTAAATCCGTTAGTAAATTACCAACAGATTGAAATCCGTTAGTAAATCTATTGAAAATTTAAATAATTTTAAAATAATTATTATTTCGACTAAATAATAAATTTTATTATTAATATTATTTTTTTATTAATTCAATAAGATTTAAAATTATATTATCACCAGGCCTCAGTCTTTAGTGGCCCGTGTCCTTAAGGCCCGCTATTTTTTGACAAAGTCTTTCTTTGAAGCTCCTTTGGGAAGTAACCCTAGCTTCTTGTGGCGTAGCATATGGGAAACTCAGGGTCTAATTCGAGCCGGGGCTTACTGGAGGATTGGGAATGGCCGGTCAGTTTCAGTCTGGGGGCAGCCCTGGTTGAGAGAGATGCCTGAGTCTCTGGTTTCCACAACCCCTCCTCTAAACTATGCTGGAGTTGTTGTTTCAGATTTCATAATTAACCACAGTTGGAACGAGAGTTTAATTCACAGATGTTTAATGAAAGAGACAGAAGTTGTATTTTGAACATCCCTCTTAGTCTTTCATCGTGTTCGGATGCGTGGTGCTGGAAATTTGAGTCCAAAGGTCACTATTCTGTTAAGAGTGCATATAGGTTCCTAGTTGATGGCTATCGACATAGGGAAGGGAGCGAGATATGGAAAAGGTTCTGGAAAGCTAAAGTCCCCCCAAAAGTGCTTAATTTCTGCTGGCGGGCTCTAGTTAATGTTGTCCCCTGCCTCTCTTCTCTTCAGTCCAAGAGAGTCTCGGTTGATCCTTCATGCTCGTTGTGTCATGCAGCCCCTGAGAATGTCTTGCATATTCTGATTCAGTGCCCTTTTTCCCATAGCTGCTGGTTAAGCTCGTCGTTGGGTTGGCCTGCGCCTTCTGCATCCTCACTAAATGAGTGGTTTTCTTTAGCCTTCTCTTCTGCTTCTGTGGAAAATGCCTCCCTTATGCTAATGATCTTATGGGCTTTGTGGCAAAACAGGAACAATGTTGTTTGGAAGGGCCAGGGTCAGACTGCAAATGGTGTGTTCTTCATGGCTCTAAATTTTTTGCAGCAATGGAAAGAAGCTCGTGTCGATTCATCAGTAAGCACCATTGTCGACTCGGCTCGCCCGGTTTGGTCTCCTCCACCGCAAGGTTGGATCAAGGCGAATATTGATGCCTCTTTAAGCTTGCAACAAGGTTTGGTAGGCTTCGGTTGTGTAATCCGGAATGATGATGGGAGTTTTATGGCTGCTAGAGCAGGCTCTTTTTATAGCCAAATGGATGCAAAGTGTGCTGAAGCTATGGCATTTCGAGAAGCATTAAGCTGGATTAAAGAGTGTGGATGGGATCGAGTCCTTTTCGAATTGGATGCTCAGGTACTTGTGATGTCAGTTAATTGTGCTTTGTTGGATGATTTATCATCTTTTGGCCTCTTGGTCCAAGATTGTAAACTGCTTCTATCTAGTTATGAGGAAGCAAAGTGTGTTTTTGTTCATAGATCTGTGAATGATGTCGCTCATGTTCTAGCAACATCGGCTCATTCTGAGTCAGGTCAAGGAGTTTGGGTTGATGTCCCTCCTCCTCATATTGTTTCTATGTTTTCTTTGAATTAATGAAGTTTTCTTGTCCTTTCAAAAAAAATATATTATTATTATTACAAAATTTTTAATTTATGTCAAATATTTATTAGAAATATATAGAAAGTGGAAATAAAAGAAAAGTAAATGAGAGAAAATGATAAGAAAAAAAAAGAAAGAGAAAAGAGAAAAAGAAAAAAATGATAGAAAAATAAAAATTATGAAAAAGAAGGAAGAATGAGAGTAGAATAAAAAGATTATTAGAAAAATGAGGAAATAATATGAATGATAATTATAGAGAAAATGATATGAATGATAATTATAGAGAAAATGAAGAACAAGAGAAGAAAACAAAGAAAATAATGGAAAAGAAAATGGAGAAAGTGAAAGGAAAATTATGGAGAAAAATAAAGAAAACAATAAAAGAGGGAAGAGAATGAGATAAAAAAAGGATAAGAGATGAAAGAAAAATAATAGAAAAAAAATGAGAAGAAAAAAATGCGATAAGAAAGTGAAATGAAAGAAAGTAATAGAAAAAGAAATAAAATAGGAGAAAGAGAAAGAAAATGGAAGAAATAAAAATGATAAAATGAATGAATGATAAAAGGAAAAGATGTGGTGTTATACTTATAAATACGGATTACTAATAGATTTACTAACGAATTTGAATTTGTTACTAAATTTTGAAAATAAAAACGGGCTTTTTTTACTAATAGAATATTCAATATGAAACATCCCACGTCGAGAAATTACAAAAAAATAGAATTGTATATAATAGTTAGCACGGAATTACTAAATAATTTGGATTAACCATTTTGGGTCAAGTAAAAAATAGGTCAAAAAATTAACTGGGTTAGTTTGGAGTGGACTATTACAATTAGTATCAGAGCCAGCCAGGGTTAGAAAATTGTGCAGAGCTAGTGGGCCTGCGAGGAAAGGGCTATCCGTACAAGATGAGGTGGAGCCGCTCGAGGCATTAGCGAACCACAATACTCGAGAGTTCGATCTTGGCTTAATAATTGTATCTAAATCAGCACAACAAGATTGCAATAGGGACATCACAAAATTGAGTGAAAGAGAGTGAAACATCCCACATCAGAAAATTACGGAAAAATAGAATTGTATATAATAGCTAACACGAAACTATTAAATAACTTGGGTTAACCATTTTGGGCCAAGTGGAAAATAGGTCTAAAAGTTATTTGGGTCAGTTTGGGCTTGGCTGTTACTGAATATGACGACATGATTAATTATGACGTTTATTTTCGTCGTAGAAAATAGAGTCCATATTCTAACATCTTCCTTGCTGTCCTTTTTGGTCCGAAGTGCCCTCCACAGGCTTCTGAGTGGCAGAAACGAAGAATAGACTCCATTTCACTTTCTGAGACACATCTCCTTACTATTTAGTCAGTACAAAATTTCCATAAGTACGACTCATCCTAAACGTACTGTCGTGCATCATGCTTCATTTTCTCTTTTCGGCTTCTTGAAATTCATGCTGGAAAAATTGGTCACCGTATAGTTTATCAAATCCGCGTACCAAGGGCTTGTCACCTATGTAGAAAATAATTGTTCGTCAAGAAATTCATCTTTTAAAGGGAATTCATCTTGGAGTTGAAATAAACGACTAAGGTGATCGACCACCAAGTTTTCTAATCCCTTTTTATCCTTAATTTCAAGGCCAAATTCCTGCAACAATAAAATCCAATGAATTAGTTGCGGTTTCGCTTCTTTCTTCTTTAAAAGGTATCTCAACGCTACATCGTCAGAAAGCACAATTACTTTAGTGCCCAACAAATATGATCTAAATCTTTCTAAGACAAAGACAATTGCTAAAAGTTCGTTTTCAGTGGTGGTATAATTGCTTTGGGCCTTATCTAAAGTTCTGGATACATAACATATTACATGGGGTTTTTTATCAATTCGTTGATCAAGAACGGCTCCTAAAGCATAATTACTTGCGTCACACATTATTTCAACTGGATAATCCCAATTTAGTGCTTGCATAATGGGGGCAGCAGCTAGCTTTTGTTTAAGAGTATCAAAGGCTTCTCTACACTCATTATCAAAATTAAATGGCACATCCTTTTGCAAACGTCTGCACAATGGTTGAGCAATTCTTGAGAAGTCTTTGATAAACCTCCTGTAAAATCCTGCATGACCAAGAAAAGATCTAATATCTCATATACACGTAGGGTATGGTAAATCCTTAATTACATCAACCTTGACCTTATCGACCTCAATTCCTCGTTTATAGATTATATGTCCTAAAATTAAGCCATAATCCACCATGAAGTGGCATATTTCATAATTCAAGACTAAATTAAACTCTAAACATCGTTTTAAAATGTGTGTGAGGTTGATTAAACATTCATCAAATAAATTACCATAAAGTGTGAAGTCGTCCATGAATACCTCGATTATCTTCTCAATAAATTCTGAACATATACTGACCTTACATCTTTGGAAAGTTACTGGTGCAATGCAAAGCCCAAAAGGCATCCTTCTATAGGCAAAAGTGTCGAATGGACATGTGAAAGTCTTCTTCTCTTGGTCTTCTAGGGCCACTGGTATCTGGTAAAAACCTGAAAAGCCATCCAAACAGCAAAAATGAGATTTTCCTACCAATCTTTCTAACATTTGATCAATAAAAGGTAAAGAAAAATGATCATTCCTAGTTACTGAATTCAACTTGGGATAGTCTATACAAACCCTCCACCCGTTTTAAACACTAGTGGGAATCGATTCTCCTTCTGAGTTGGTTATTATTGTTATTCCTATCTTCTTTGGCACGACCGGGACTAGACTTACCAAAAAATTTAAGGATGTTTTGTACAAAACGTCACAGAAGACTATTAGTGACATCGAAATAGCGACATGCATAATGACGTTTTATTTTCATCACAGATTATATTTTGAGATGTTTAGGTTCAATGAGTGACATTTTTAATTTGTCCCAAAACACTATATTTGTTGTAGTGGGTGGATGGAAAGACTCAGCACAATACAAAATTGTTGACATCGTCGACCTACATCATAGTCCGAAAGATTGCTAGATGGCTCCTGGGGTTTGTTGTCCCATCGTACTTGTCCAAATTGGGCGGCTTGAACTTCGTCGAAAAAGTTTCTATAAAAAGTTTCTATAAGAATTTCCTCGGATAGAGGTGAGGCGTCATCCAAGCCATAATCTTCCTCTTTCTCCTTTTGGTATCTTTGTATAGCACGAACTAACTTTCAATCAATATTTTTTGAGGTCTCATTCGATGATTCCTTATCCTCTAGTTTTGCCTTTCCTTTGGACTGCGTATGAATTGCCTCCGTCTGAGTCTTTGGGGTCTTTAAGAAAGCTTCCTCCTGTATTTTAGGAATCATAAATGAGACCTCCTCCCAAACTTTATATTGTTCGAGAGTTGTCTGCAGCTTTTATTTTATGTATTATACCATCTGCTCACTGTTCATAGTATTGAGGTCTGTCTCATTGACTATGAAAGGAGTGTTTTATCTACTGCTAGGAGTGGAGGAGACGATGGCTACCATTTTGGTAGCAGACTTAGCAACAACTCATGATTTTTCAACCATTTTAAGAGTAAAGTGATAGAAATGGAAAGTACTTTGAGTGACAAGATAAATAGAAAGTTAGGATGGACTTATCCCAAATGAACAAGAAGAACTCAATGGGGATCCTGACAATGGAACCAAATTCGAAAAGGAGCTGAAGATAATTAGTCACTCTGCAAAAAAAAAGAAAGTGAGGTGGTCGGCGCCTATGTGTGGCCACTCCGACGCTCAAGTCAGTAATTTATCAGAAAGGACGAGCTCAAGTAGATTACTTGCTTAAGAAGAATGTGTAAGAATGTATACTTTGAAATCTGTATATGTTTTGCTTTTATATTGTAAGAAGATGGAGTTAATTAGTGAATCTCCTAGAAATCCGACTGGTACCGACTAGTGGATAAGTGATATCGTGATTATAAGTGTAATGAGGATCTACTATATAATATTCTTTAACAATAACTTAGATATCATAAAAGATTCAACCAGATCATAAGAGGACGAGTTTTTGTTATTTTGAAGATTGACCTATATGATGTCCTAGTCTCTTTTCTTGTAGGTGAAACTTTCATGACTGGGTGTCATAGTTTATTAGGATCTTGTCACGTGACTCTGTCGTATGGTGATAATTCATAACATATTTTGCGCGAATATTATATCATATTTAGGTTTGATATAAAATTATTCAAATAACACATTTCAATACTTATTAATTTTGAAAAAATAACAAAAAACTCATATTTATAAAATTAAGAAACCATAGATCATTAAAATATTATCACTACAAAAAATTTCTAGATTACTAATGGATTTTTCCGTTGATTATCCTGTAAAAATCCATTGGTTAACGAATTACCAATAGATTACTAACGGATTACAATCCGTTGTTAAGAAACTCGTTGGTAAATTTTTACCAATGGCTTTCAAGTCCGTTATTAATACTAACGGATTTACTAATGGAATTTTTATTATTATTACTAATGGATTTTAAATCCGTTAGTAAATTGAGAGAAAAATAATTTATTAACAGATTTAAATCCGTTAGTAAGTTACCAACCGATTAAAATCTATTAGTAAATCCATTGAAAATTTAAATAATTTTTAAATAATTATTATTTCGACTAAATAATAAATTTTATTATTAATACTATTTTTTTATTAATTCAATAAGATTTAAAATTATATTATTATTATTATTACAAAATTTTTAATTTATGTCAAATATTTATTAGAAATACATAGAAAGTGGAAATAAAAGAAAAGTAAATGAGAGAAAATGATTTAAAAAAAAAGAAAGAGAAAAGAGAAAAAGAAAAAAATGATAGAAAAATAAAAATTATGAAAAAGAAGGAAGAATGAGAGTAGAATAAAACGATTATTAGAAAAATGACAAAAAAAAAAGAAAATGATTAGAGAAGAAAATAAATGAAGAGAAAATAATAGAAAAAATATAGGTCGAAAGAAAATGATAGAAGAAAATAATATGAGAGGAAATAATATGAATGATAATTATAGAGAAATTGAAGAATAAGAGAAGAAGGGGAAGAAAATAATGGAAAAGAAAATGGAGGAAGTGAAAGGAAAATTATGGAGGACAATAATGAAAATAATAAAAGAGGGAAGAGAATGAGATAAAAAAGGATAAGAGATGAAAGGAAAATAATAGAAAAAAATGAGAAGAAAAAATGCGATAAGAAAGTGAAATGAAAGAAAGTAATAGAAAAAGAAAGAAAATGGGAGAAAGAGAAAGAAAATAGAAGAAATAAAAATGATAAAATGAACGAATGATAAAAGGAGAAGAGGTAGTGTTATATTTATAAATACGGATTACTTATAGATTTACTAACGGATTTGAATCCGTTATTAAATTTTGAAAATAAAAGCGGGCTTTTTTCTCTCTAAAATTTTTATCAACGGATTTAAAATTCGCTAGTAAATCTGTTAGTGACAGAAAAATGTGAGTTTTTAAAAAAAGAACGCGAAAATTTTACGCGGAATGTAATTTTAAATTTACCATTCAACACTCTTTTTTACTTACTAATTAAATGATAAAATGTAGTAATGAATTTTCAAATCCGTTAGTAATTTTTTTAACATATTACTAATAGATTTAGAGTCTGTTAATAATTTAAATATTTTTTTAAATTTACTAACAGATTAAAATTCATTAGTGAATTACCAACGGTTTTACTAATGAATTTTAAGTCTCTTAGTAAATTTCAACACTATTTATTTTATATATTTATAAATTACCAACGGATTTTGAAATTCATTCGTAATACTAATAGATTACCGACGGATTTCAAATCCGTTAGTAAATTTTTACATAAAATTTTTTATATTAAGATTTATCAACAGATTTTCAAATCCATTAATAAAATCTATTGGTAAATCATAACTTTCTGCTAGTGTATTAGATTATAGGTTAATAATTCATAGTTAAATTATAGTTTTAGTAATAAGTAACAATTTATTATTTTTTAAAATTAATTATATAAAGATAATTATTAAAAATTAATAATTTTAATACTATCATATTATCTTATAATAAGTTTTTCGTTATAGTATCAATCATTATATAAAATTTAAACTGGATAATAATTTTATTATTTAAATTAATTTAAAGTTAGTAAATAGATATTTTAATTTTGGAATATATATAAATTTTAAAATTGATGTTTTGGAATAAGATTATTAAAATAAATTTTGATTTTGATAATATTAAATTATTAGATAAGAATTTTAATTTTAAAAAATGTTATAGGATAATAAAGTGATAATATAATTCAGTCATATAATAATAGTAATTAAATCTTTTTTAAAATTAATTATATAAAGATAATTATTAAAAATTAATAATTTTAATACTATCATATTATCTCATAATAAGTTTTCTTTATAGTATTAATCATTATATAAGTAAATAGATATTTTAATTTTGGAATATATATAAATATTAAAATTGATGTTTTGGAATAAGATTATTGGAATAAATTTTGATTTTAATAATATTAAATTATTAAATAAGAATTTTAATTTTAAAAAATATTATAAAATAATAAAGTGATAATATATCTCATATAATAGCACCACAGCATCAATATTGCACTACCATAAAATAAAAATTATTGTTTTATATATTTTAATTGTAGTCGTTCATCATAATAACAATTTGAAATTTAATGCATCTATGTCCACTGCTCAGCACGAGACAACAATTTATTTACTTTTTAACAAAGAATAAAAAAATATTAATATTATAATTTTATTAAATATAAAATAAATTATTTATTAAAATATATTATTATATAATAATTTAAAATTATTATCAAATTGTTGCATTAAGAGTACTAAGTTAACAATTTCACAATCGCTATTAAAATACTGCTACCTAAAATCTACAATATAGTAGTAGTGGCGTGGGTGCGAGGAGTTAGATTCATAATTAAAGTTTATTTATAAGGAAACCCATAACTCTTCTCATCCTTCCATTCTCAACAACAATTATACTCTTTTCATCCAACAAATTCAATAGATTTTAGTGTGCTTTCATTTATTCTTTGTCTGATATTCTTAAAAATTCAAATTATGGCTTTGCTTCTTTGTCTATTTCATGACCATTTGCTTCTATCATGTTGAATAGTTCCTCATTGATTTAGACCTATACATGTGTGAGTTTAGATCATCATGATTTTTCTTGTATTTACCTCTAATTTTATTTATTATTAATCAATATAAATTATGACCTCTAATTTTATTTATTATTAATAATATAAATTATGATCACAATCTTAATTAGATTTTTACTGAAATTATGTTTAATTTGCAAAAAGAGTAAAAATACAATGAATAATATTTATAAACAGTCACACCAACACTCAAATCAAAAGAGAATTTTAATAGAAATTTAGAAAATTTTAAAAATTTATAAGAATAATATATCTAACTAGTTCAAAGTTTTTGTTTATATAAGATTTGAAAATGATTATTAAATGATCGTTTAAATTATGAAACCAATAACATATTTAAAGATGCTTTCATAAATTAAAAATTAATCGGATTGTTATCGATTATAATCAATAATGAATAGCTCATTTGCTCACTTGATAATAACTGATCAAATTTTTTTAAAAGCTACTAACTCGAGTCAACTCTTAAGATTTATCTATTATCAAATTGACAAAATAAGTGTTTTAATTCAGTTTTGATTTTGAACTTAATCATTCGTAGATTTTTTTTTTTTTTTTTTTTAAATAGGGGTCGGGGGAGTCGAACCTTAGACCCCAACCCAATATTTCAAATAAAAAAAAAATTTTAACATATTAAATTGAGATTAAATCCGTTTGCTCTAGTTAGCGAATAATCTGGAGCACAATTATCACTGATTGAAAAGAATTGCCACAAAGCCTGCAGCTCTACTAAGACCCCGTTTTTGCCAAGGAATCCGCAATGGATTTGGTCTCCCTCAAGACATCAAAGTCAACTTTAGGCAAAGAAATTTAAGTTGGTGTAGATTGTGGATACAAGATAATGCAATCTGAGCTGCATATTTTAGATAGGTAGACCCTTAGACAATTAATGAGAGACATGAAGATCAACAAAATTCAGATCACTCATGAAGAACGAAATTGACCCATTCCCAACGAAGAATATCCGCCACTCATCCTGACAATCACCGACAAAACATGATGAATCCACGTAAGAGTAAAATGGGTGTCAGAATTTGGGAAATATCATCCACAGTATTTGCTGATCACTGAGGCATAGCCGTTGTCCACGGCAAGTTGCTCCACTGTTGAAAATTGCCCGAATGAAAGAATCCATCTCTTAAAAACACGGCTCCTATTAATTAACACTCACATATTTTTATTCAATATATAAATTAAGTGTTGGGAAAAAAATTAAAAACTAAGAAAGTAGAATAAAAGAAAAAGTTTTTATACGCTAAGATAAAAATGTAAATATACTTGGTGTTGGATTTATAAATTGCTAACCTATTTTTAGGCCTATTACAATTGACTAAAGAATATTTCTCAATAAATTAAAAGAAAATAGTTAATTTATATTTAATTATCATAATTTTCATAATTTTAAATATTTAATGAGTTAATTTGAATTATTATGGAATTTATGTATTTATTGAATTAATAAATTAAATATTAATAAAAATTAAATTAAAATTTCAAAAATTAAACATAAATTTTTTAAATAAAAAAATAAAATAAAATAAAAATTAAATTATGATGTCCGCTTTAAAATGATATTGGGGTTGAAACTTTATTTATGAAAAAATTATTATTAAATTTTTAAATATTTAGAAATGTTATTAATTCTCATCTTTATAGAAACCACTCAATTAAAAATTTTATGAAATTAAATTATTTAATTTATTTGTTAAAATAAATGTTAATCAATTTATTTTATTTTTAATAAAAAATAAATAGTATAAATATTTAAATATATAAAAACTAAATAATATATATAATTAAAATTATATGTATTAAATGATATAAATATTTAAAATATGTTAATAAATTTATAAAGAATAAAAAATTTATTTTATAAAATACAATAACATTTTAATTGAATAATTTTTAAATAGAATAAATTAATAAATATTTAAAAAAAATTAGAGACTGATAAGTTTTCTTCCATCCATTTATAACTAAGAAAAATTTGTAAAATTTCTAAAAAATTAAGGGGCCCATGGCCCCTTGTCCCCTACCTGCGTCCGTCCTTGGTAGTATTGATGGTAACTGTTGCAGGCCTCAAGCAAGTTGAGCCTTCAACTCTTCAATCAAAGCGCCAAGATCATTGTAAGATGATCCTCCTTCTTCAATGGCCCTTTTTGCCATTTCTCCAATCTCCTTTGCTCTGATCCTCAATTCCACTGCTTTCTCACCCACTATAATCTCCTTCACTGCCTTCTCTATCTTTTCACTGTTCACATAATCTCCCACCAGTCTAATCCATTTTTGAGCACCAACGCTAACTCCAATCCTCAAAACATCAGTAATCAATTTCTCATTGAAAAATTGGTCAGCAAAAATAGGCCAGGTTACCATTGGTAACCCAGCACTCACACCTTCTAAAAGAGAGTTCCACCCACAGTGAGTAATAAACCCACCAACAGCTTCATGGTGAAGAATTAAAACTTGGGGTGCCCATCCTCTTATAATTAGTCCCTTTCCTTCCATTCTTTTCTCATACCCATCAGGCAACCATTTCATTTCAGATTCTTCTTCAATATCGTCTTTCCTAACAACCCAGATGAAATTTTGCTTTGAAGCTTCGAGCCCTATTGCGATCTCATGTAGCTGAGAGTCAGAAAACTTTGTAACCGTACCAAAGCATGCATAAATAACAGAACTGGGTTTCTTTGCATCGAGCCATTTCAGACACTCTTGTTTGCTTATGCTTGCTTTCCTTTCTCTATGAGCATGTTCTTCAAGATTCCTGTTCCAAAGAGAAACTGGTCCTATATGCCAAGCTTTTCTTCCCAAAATTTTTTTGTAATAATCAGCATATCCAGATTCCAGTTCATAGAAACTGTTAACTATCACCCCATAACTTCTTTTCTCTGCTTGTTAGGCACTGGATAGCAATCTTGCCAAAAGAGATGGACTCTGTTGTCTAAAGGTGTCTGGTAGCTGTAATTTTGTGAACTCGAGTTGATCAGGCAGCCCAGGCAAAATAAAAGGTTCAGTGTCGGAAGATACTGTCTTGTGAGGTTGATGTTGTTCAATATTCGCCATGCAACACATGTAAATGAAGCTAGTACCACTGAAGGACAGCCTTGGAATCCCATACTTGGAGGCTACATCAGCAGTCCATGGAAAGAACGTGTCTGATACGAGACCATGCGGACGCAACTCGTCTATGGCTTTCTCTAGAGGTTCTTCAAGCAAAGATAAAGCTTCAAAGAACTTGAGGAAAATCTGTTGATCAGAAACCATATCAAGATTTTCGAGACCTTCTGGTAATCCAGCTTCTTGGCTGGGAAATTTAATGATCTTGATGTTGATTTGGGTGGATAAATCTTGGGATGTTTGTATTGATTTGGTGAAGCAAGGTGCGTTTACAGGGGTGGTGATGATGGTGGCCTTAACCCCTCTTGCAGAAAAGAGCTTGGCGATGTCTAAAAGTGGAAGCATATGGCCTTGTGCCATTAGAGGGAAGAGAAGAATGTGAAGTTGATCTGATTCAGAGCCCATGTTTTAGATTTGGACAAATCAGAGAGAATTAGTGTAGCTTTTCAGAAGTTTAAGAACAGAGAATGCATTGAAGAAACCATTATGTCATAGATAAATGGATTGAAGAAGTTTATCTTTGATAGAAGTTTACAAAATGTCAATGTCAATATAAAGTTAAATATTCAAAGAGTTATATATATACATATATGATAGAAAATAATGTTTTAATATTTATAACAAGTAAATATGATTACGGAAGCTTAAAAAAATGATTATTTGGATATATATAACTTGGATGTATACTTTTAGCATCTATTTACGGTGAGTTTGAATCGGCCCATTAAAATATTGTGTTTCTAGCGAGTATTTATTTTATTTTTAAAAATCACACTCAACTTCAATTTCAGAGAGAAAAATATCAACTTACTCGTTCCAATACTTAATATAAAAAATATTTTATACGGTGATTTTTATAAAATTTATTCTAAACAGTTAGTAAAATAAAAATAAATTAATTCACATATAATTAAAAATATTCTATGCCCTTGTTAACTAATTTATTTAAAATCGTAAAATTAAATCACTTTTAACCATATGAAATAAATTGATAGAAAAAATAATATTTTATTCTAATTTAAATAAAAATATTTCTATAAATAAAAAAAATTATATGTTTAAGATAAATTTTGAGGTATATTTAAAAAACATTTTTAAATTTAAAAATAGAAGAAAAGAATTTTAAGATAAGTTATAGATATTTTTTATAATTAAGTAAAAAAAATATGAAATTGTATAAAAAGTTTTATTTAGAACCTAATTGATTTAACGGTTATATGTAACTGATGTAGCTATTAATTGACAATTGATTTCTAATCATAATGAAAATATCATAAGCTTTTAGTAAATTATGTATAATCGATGGTAAAATAATAAAAATATATATATTATATTATTTATTTGTTATTGAAATATAGATAAAATTAATAATTTATTATTTTAATATATATAAAATTTAAAAATATAATTGTTAATAAAATATAATTTATTTTTAATGTATATATTTATTATATAAAAATAAATAAACATCAGTTATTTTTATAATATTATAATTATTTTATAAATATAAATAATTTATTAATATATTAAAATTTATTATTATAAAAATTGTATAATTAATAAATATTAATCTAAATAAAAAATAATAAAAATTTAAAATTAGACCTGATTAAAAAGACAACGAATAATGTATTTATATTTTTTAAAATATTACTAAGTATATAAACTGAAAGCAGATTAACTATTAGTCATATAAAAAAAATAAACCAAACATCCCCTAATTAATTTGTAAATGACTACACTGATGTTGTAAATATGATCAACTAAAAAGATTATTTTAAGTGATAGACATAATTAATATTTACAAAAAAAAAAAAAAAAAAAGTTTAACTACATAAAACAGAGTGTGAGGGGGGATTGGATTTTTAGAGATAAAACAATTGAGATAGCATAAAAAAGAGCAAAAGCATTAAAATGGGAGTTTTGTACGTGATCATCGCCCATAGCTAAAATCTAATCACAAACTTCTTTAGAGGCTAAAATAATACTTTTTAGCAAAAGCACCGTTTTAGATACTGCTGAAAAAAAAAACAAATTTAAAAAGGACTGTTTTATATTTTAATCTAATTAAATATTAATTTTTTAATTAAATTAAAATATATAAAATATAGTTTGTGATAAATTTTATATAAATATAATGTATAGGTGATTAAAATTAATTTTTTAATATATATATATATATATAAATAAAATTAATATATAAATAACTAAATAATAATATTAACTAATAATAAAATAATATTTAAGTTACTAAATTATATATATATTATATTAAGAATAATCTATGATAAATAATAATAATAATATTTAATATAGAATATAATTATAATATAAAATAGAAAAAATTACTTTTTCGTCTGTGCAGTATAGTATAACCGATGAATTCATTCCTCTATTTTTAAGACTCAACACTTAAATTTTTAAAATTTAATTCCGTCAAAATTAAAAATTTTTAAAGTATAGTTGGTGATAGAAAAAATAATAAAATTATTCTTTTTGTAACTTAACATGTTAATGCCTAAAATTTAATTCTGATAAATTTATAAGTCATTTTTTCAAAAAATTCAATCAACAAAATATTATTTACAAATTAGAGCAACAAACTGAAAACCTCAAATTCAATCTTCACAAACAAATAAAAATTTCTTCATAAACAAATAAAAATTTCAATAAAGTTAAGATTCAAACTCAATAAATATAATAAAAATTAAGAAAAAATATTTTTTATCTCTAAAATATAATATAATTAATAGGTTTCTCTCTCTGTTTGTCAAACTCAATACTTTAATCTCTAAAATTTAATTTCGTCAAAATTCAAAATGAAAATTTCAAACTCAATCTTCACAAATAAATAAAAATTTCAATAAATTCAAAATTTAAAGTTAATAAATATAATAAAAATTAAAATATAAAAAATTTAAATTATTAAAAATAAAAAATTAAAACTCAATAAATGTTATTTTTATGATATTGCCGCTATCGATCAATGTTTGCCATTTAAAAATGTATTAAAATATTATTGATATTTTAAAAAGTTTATTAATTTTTTTTTAATTTTAGTCGTTAAATATTATTAAAAAAATTTAAAATATCCGTATTACAGAGGGATTAATTAAAATTTGTTTTAATAATTTAAGAAATCAACTAATAAATTTTTTAAATTAAAGAGACTAAATAGTAAAATACTTGATAAAAAAAATTAACAGATGACTTTATAAAATATCAGGAATATTTTAATATATTTTTTAAAATCGAGGGATTAATTAATGAATTTTTTTCATACCATAGAGATTAAATAGTAATTTTTTCATTGATAAAAGTATTTTTAGAATTATATTTATTTTCCTTCCTTTGATTAGGCGTAAATAATTAACTCACTAGAAATTTTTTATCGAAGAATTTTAAATTTTAATAATATTAAATTTCAGGCACGAAAGCGTTGAGTTCTAAAAATAGATAAATAAATTTATTAATTATTTTATACCGTTAGCTAAAAATTAATTTTTTTTATAAAATATAAAGAATATAATATATAATAAAATTAAAATAATAATAAAATATATAAATATAAATTAAATAAATTAATATTAAATTTCTATAAATAAACATTATTTATAAATAAATAAATATTATTTATTTTATATTAATATTTTTAATATTCATATTTCATTTCTATATTTCTAAATAATTTATTATATAAAATAAAAAAATTTAAAAAAAATTCATGTTTCTTCTTCCAAAAAAAAAAAAAAAAACATTTAAATATTATTTAAACTATGTTGTCTTTCACCGAAGCTTCTTGCCCCTCCTCTTTAATTCTTCTTTTTGTTCTTCTCCCTCCTCTCTCTCCCTTCTTCCAACAATTTTTTTTTTTTTCTATCCAACAAAAAAAAATCTAAACATTTATCACCTTTTTACATTTATATTCTAACATTAAAATTTTAAATAATAAAAATAATCCTTTCACATTTACCTTACTCTTAACTATTTGTATTAATCAATTTTAATTGAAAATTTTTTAATTCATATGTTATACCACATCAAATTATTTCTTAAAAACCTTATTAAATAAAAAAATTTAAACATTTATATTAATTCATATTTATATTCAAAGTTTTAAATTTTGAATAATAAAAATATATCTTTTACAACGTATCACAAGTATAATCAAAATGACTGAATTAAATTTAAAAAGTTAATGATAAATTATAATATAGTTTTTAAAATTTTATATTAATAAATATATAGCCTTTTACTTTAAATTTTATATTGAAAATATATTTATTTTATATTTATATATATAATATTAAATAAACAATTATTACAAATAAATTTTCACTATATAAAATATTACACATAAATATTATATATTAAAATATTTTATTGAAAATTTATATTCATCATTATAAATTATATATATTTTTTAATATATAAAAATTATATTTTATATTAATAACATTAAATAAAATAAAATATTATGTAAAACCATATGCTTTATGATATTTATAAAAATTTAGACCACATCAAGTAAGTTATTTGAAATATTTAATATTTTATTTTACTCACCAATTATAACAAGTAAACTTGTGATATATATTAATTTATTGATTAATTCTATAAAAAATTATATTTTATATCAGTAATATTAAATAAAATAAAATATTATATATTTTATACAATAATTTTTTTACGTTTTAAATTTTTATTAAACTACAATATATATAAAAATGAGAATTAAATAATAGAATAAATAAAAAATAATATTATTGAAATAAAAAAATATATTTTAAGGATTATTTTATTAGTCAAATAAAATTTTAAAAATTATATTATAATTTTTAATAACTTTTTAGATTCAATTTAATCCACTCAGATATAATTGATAAAATAAAAAAAATTTATCTAAAATTTAAAATTTTTTATATAAATATGAATTTTTGATTTTTTTTATCTATTAATCCTATGTAACAAGATACAGACTAATTTTTTTATTAAAATTAATTAAAATAAATGGGTAAATTGTCCAGAAATTAACTTTTTTTAATTTCTTTTTAGTGTTGAAATAGAAAAATAGAGGTACGTGCCTGGCGCCTTTCGACACCTTTCACAACACTGATTTAGAGATACGTACCGAGTAGTTATATATAAACTAGAAAACTTATCATTAAATCCTTATATATTTAGAAAATTTATTGGTTAGTCCTTTTTTTTTTATTACTCAATTAAAATATTTTCACACCTTAAACCTTTTATCAAATAAATCCTTAGTGATTTAAAAAATTTATGCTATTTAGTTTATGTAATTGTAGTTATGCATATTATACTATTTAGTTCCTTCCATTCTTTATTTTTTTTCAATCTAAAAAAATTGCTTATCATCTTCAAAGATTTCAACTCGTAAATTTTTTTAAAGTTGTTTACTAATTATTTAAATTAACTTTATACACCATTTCTATTAGACCTATTTACATGAAAAATTTATAATTTTTTGCTATTTTGCTATTTAATCTAAAACTTTAAATTTCATAAAATTATCTAAAATTATAAATTTTGTTGAAATTATATTTAAGCTTAAAACTTGAATTAGAGAGTGTGTTTTGCTGACATGATAATGTTATGTATATTTTTTTTTTTATATTAACATGATACATAAATAATGGCTATTAATAAAAAAATCTAAAACTTTCTGTTATTTTGCAATTTAATCCAAATATTTTAAAATTGGTGTAATTCAGTTTAAAATCTCTAAATTTATTTCTCTAAATTTATTTTTCTTCATCCTTGTCTATCCTAGTGCCGAAACCACAACTCTAACTTCTTACTATTTACCAGTTTCAATAGAAATTACAATAGGTATCATATTTATTAGTTTTTTACTTTCTAAATATCTTGTCAGGTATTTATTATAATAAATTTTACTATATTTATAATAAAAAACTATATTAATATAATAAAAATAGAAATTATAATCTTATTGTCTATAATTGTGCTATTAATTTTATTACTACTCAATAGTATAAGTGAATGCTTAGAGATATAAGTACACACATTGTATTAGCATATATGATTATATTCTAAAAGAATTAAGAGAATCGAAACTAAAAAATATAAAGAAGTCGTGTTATGGTTTTTTGTATCAAATAGATGAGAATAAAGTATAATAATAAGATTTTAAAAATTTAGAGGTGAAATTTGATAAATTTAGACAATTTTATCAATATCATTTATCTACCTATCATATAATAAAATAATATACGTCATGTTGCCACATCAGTAACACACACTCTCTTCCATTCAAATTTTAAGCTTAAATATAATTGTAATAAAATTTTATAATTTTATACAATTTTATCAACTTTTAAAATTTTGGATTAAATTAAAAAATAATAAAAGTTTTAAATTTTTTATATAAATATTATTTTTTATTATTAAGCGATATTTTTTTATTTAATTCACTTTTGTTAATCTATTTATGTGATTGAAATTATATGTTAAATTATCTAAATTTAGAAAAAATAAAATTTAAATTTTTAAAAATAAAAATATTTTATGAGCAATGTTAAATTATTTAATGGGTTTCATGGATTATTTAATTTTTAAAAAATAAATGTAAATCTAAAAAATATAAGTTTAGTAGGCAATAGATTAGATAATTTAAATTTAAAAAATCTTAAATATAAATCAAGTATTGTTTTTAGTGCAATAGGTTTGACTATTCAAATTTAGGAAAATGAAATTAAAATGTTATTTTGAATAGGTTCGACTATTCAAATTTATATTTCAAACATAAACACTTTGGTAACTTATGTTCAAATATAAATTTGCAAATATTAATATTGATAATGAAATTAGAGTTAATCACAAAAAAAAATCTATACTTTTTAAATTTTTATAATTATATTCTATACTAATTTAATTACTAATTAAATCTTGAACTTCTTACATTATCCCAAATGTACCCTGCCATTGCTTTTGCTGTTAGTGTCTAACGGAATTGCCACATTATCCCACATCATACCACCACATCAATAAATTTTAGGATACAACTGATAAAAACTTAAAAAGTCAAAGTGTAACGGTAAATAGTTTTAAAGTTTAGGATTTTTTTTGTTATTTTACCTAAAATTAAAATTTATAATATTAAAATTTGTATTATTATTATAATATATCTTTTAGTTTTATACATAAAATTTAGGGATATTATTTTATATTAATTCAATTTCGAATTAATCCACATCATAATTTTTTTTAAAATATACTCTAAATATTATTATAGTTTAAAAGATACATAATTAATAATATAGGTGAAAATAAAAAAAAATTAAAAATTATAATTAACAATATAGTTTCAGTTGTACTATATACTAATTTAATGACCAATTAAATTCTATCTTTACAATATTCTATAAAAAAATATTTTCAACCATATTCTTTAAAAAAAGTTGCAGTTGCAGTTGAATATTTTTAACCAGTTGTTAATTGCAGATGAATATAGTTGAAAGTATTTTTTTTTTTTATACTTTGACCTATATTGTTAATTATGTATTTTTTAATTAAAATAATAATTAGAGTGAATTAAAAAAAATAATTTAGGAGGTGAATTAATTCGAAATTGAATTAATATAAAATAGTATATTTAAATTATAGATAAAATTAAAAAATATATATTATAATAATAATATAAATTTTTAATATTATGAATTTTAGTTTTAGGAAAAATGGCTAAAAAATCCTTTAACTTTAAAAAAATTACAATACATTCTTACCTTTTAAGTTTGTATCAATTGTTTCTTGAAATTTGTTAATGTGGTGATGATGTGGCAATTCTGTTAGTGATAAAGGACTAATTAGATTCCGTTAAGAATTTTAACTAATATCGTTTAGCTAAAACGATATAAAAGAAAAGATATGCTGAAAGACAAATAATTTTATTAAAATTTTTCAAAGATTGAAAAATGTGTTTCTAATAGTCAAGGGAAACTATTTATAATAAAAAAAAATTATAATATGTAAAATTATAAAAGTATCCAAAAAAATAATTAAAATGCAAGATTGATTTCCTAAATGATAGAATTTTCATATCAAATTTTGTGACAGGCCTGTGGCTCTTGTTACACTTTTGGAAGTTGTGCGTCTCGAAATTCCCTTTTCGAAAAGCTATTGTGGGTCTCCATCGGACATTGGCAGCAAAAGTTAGACCCAGTTCAAGTCTGCCGTAAAGTCCAAGACTAGTTGCTTCATGTCATTCCCTTCCACTTGTAAAGAATTCGACCTCGAATTGTTATCAGCAGGGTAGTACTAAAATAGATCCGCCCTATTAGTTGTTATCAACAGGTTGAAGAATTACTGAAGAAGGGGCATATTCGGGAGAGCATTAGCCCCTGCAGAGTACCTGCCCTATTAGTTCCAAAGAAAGATAGACTTGGAGAATGTGTTGTCGAAACCGGTAAAAAATAACATTTTTGGTTATCCACAATTTTATAACTGTAGATAGTGGTAAAAGGATTGAATCCACAGGGAATTGATACTTACATATTTTCCTTATCAAGACCAAGTAAATAAACTGAAAGTAAAATAAAAGGGGGGTTTTGAGATTGATGAATTGAACTAGAATTAAAAGCAACAAAGTAAAGTAAATAATAAAGTAAAGAAATTCAATAATGAGAAAAGCTCTAGTTGAAGAATTGGATCCACTTCAGTTGTTGGGATTGATCATTGACACAAAGATTCCTTTATTTGATTCAATAAATTAGTTATGGAGGTGGAAGATGCTTCTCACCACCATATCCCTCATTAAGCATAGATTAACTAGGGAGCGTCCTCTAATTAATCACTAATCAACAAGTTACCAAGGAGCGTCCTTGGGCCTTTGGCATCTAACAACTATCAATTGCATTAAGGAATAGAGAGACCTAATTCTAGCTACCCAAACATATGGTGATATTGCTAGATCATGCAATTTCCTTAGTTTTTACACCAAGGGTTACTTGTGTTTGAATAATCCAAGCAATTACAGACTTAAAACTATCCAAACTAACAAATTATCGCTTTGCAATCAAGAATCAATGAGCCCTAATGATCTAAACAATAAAGCAACAATGGAATTAAGCATGAAATTGCATAAATATTGAAAAATAAAAGATAAACAATATATGTTCAGATCTCCCAATCCATAAAACAACTAAAGTTTTACCTAATCTTCAACTAGAAAAAAGAGGTTTCAGTCACTCATGGCTGAAACAAAACATAAAAATAAAAGAAAGAGAAGAAGAAAGAAGAACCGGCAGCTTGGAGAAGAAGGAGGCGTGCGGATTGCAATCCGAATGAGAGAGAAGAGGTGGCGTGCGGCTCTTGTGATGCTTTTATAGCTGAAAGTGTTGCCCTAGGTTTCCTTAATGAGGTGGAGCCTTCTTTTGAATTTTGAATTTTGAATGCTGAATTTTGAATTTTGAATTTTGAATTCTTGGAATACAAGTGCATTTTCTTAAGATTTGGCTTCCTTAATAAGGGAAAGACTTCTTGAAGATTTGAAATTTGAATTTCAAATAACTCTGTTGTCTGTACTTTCCTTATTTATCTTCACTTTAGCTGCAACTTGGCTTGGACAAATAATACTTGTTCTCCTTTATCCTCTTTTAGGCAGTTTTAAGAGCATTTTCACCAAATTACCTTTTTACACCGTTTTCTGCAAAATAAGATCGAAACCACAAAATTAGGCAGAAAATGTGTAAATTAACATTAATAACAACATGATAAAATGGTTTAAATTTAGTCTGATCACAGGGCCATCCATAAAATTACAATTCAGTATCGATTTCCTATTCCACAATTGGATGACATGTTGAATCAGCTATCCGGGTATAAAATCTTCTCTAAAATTGACCTTAAAAGCGGCTATCACCAAGTTCGTGTTAAGAAACCCAGAGATTACTGCAACCCAAACACGCAGCGGAAAATAAAAAATATCTAGTTTCCTTCACAGGATCCGAGTGCTTCGTTTATTTCGAAAAGAAGGATACGAGACTAACCTATTAGACTCGACAAGAGGATACTATTCCGGACTGATGATGCTGCTTTTTCAACGAACACCCTCTATAGTATCCACACGAACGTCTTTTATCCTTCTAAAGTGCTAGCTCTCTCAAGGATGGATAAACTATGTGCTCCTCAATCTGCAACTGAATATGAATTCTCTAAAAACATTACTCCACAATTCATAGAAGAGATTTTTATACGTTTCAATTTTTTGTTTTCCCACAACTCTTTTCATAAAAGAGTTGTGTTCACAACACACTATCACAAAAGAGTTGTGTTCACAACACACTATCACAATCTTGCAGATACTCAAATATCTTATGTAATAGTTTTTTTTTTTTATAAGAAAAACCGAAAATCTTTTATCTGTAACAGTTACAGATAGACTGCAGATGTAACGACCCGGAAACCGGACCGTTACCGGCGCTAGGATCCAGATCGACTTAAGGTCGCCGGGACCCGTAGCAAGCCTAACTTACATCCTGTATACCTGTTAAATCCCATACATGATCAAACATAAACATGAAACTTTAAACTTTTTCTTTCCTTTACCAAGCTTAACTTGTGCATGCACAAACCCATAAACATAAAACCCCACACTGGAGCCCTCATCAAATGCTCCAGTTGGGTCAACATAACATATATCAAGCTTGGTTCAGCGTTTCTCAATATAAAAACATTACATAAAGATCATGAGATAATGTGATTAACCAAACACTCGGGTCAAGCACAACTCTATCCATTATATTTCATTATAACATTTTACATCTTTACATTACATCATGTCCACTTCTATTCTATTACAACACATAACCATAGCCATAACCTGCTGACCTCTTGAACTATCTTTGTCCCTGCAAACCTGGGGTTAGGGGAGAGGGGTGAGCTAAAAAGCCCAATGAGCAGAAACTATATAAAAATAAACAGTTCATTAAAACATATGCTATCATGGAATGCATCACATCACAAACAAATCATATCAAGGATGAATTTGTCACCAATAGCCCTCTACATAGAAATCTCATATCATAACAAGTTCAGCAATACTCTGTACCAGGGGCGATACGGCCACACCTGTTCTTCTCTTACTCTGTGCCAGGGGCGATACAGCCACACCTAGTCTTGCTCTGTGTCAGGGGCAATACGGCCACACCTGGTCTTGCTCTGTGCCAGGGGCGATACGGCCACGCCTGGTCTTTCTATCTCATATCTTATCATATATGTCATATTATATCATTTCATATCATGTCATACTGAGGGCTAGAGGATCATCCAATATCCATCCACATCGTCATCATTGTATTATGCAATGCATCATATTCGTGAATTCTAATGCAAACACCCTATTACATAACATGGTATTCGTGATGCATAAATATGCTTAAAACATTTGATTCATTTGTTGAACATAAAGTTCAGTTCTACTCACCTCTGGCTAGCTTTGGACTAACTCTGAAGCAACTAACTCACTGCTGAATATCTCGGTTCCTCGGGTCCGATCCTACACAGGTGGACTCAAATGAGGGACCAAACATACTCTAATAGGATTCTAAACGTCTCCCCAAAAACCCCCTAACACATCATAAAACAATCATAGAAATCATGCAAAAGAAGGCTGAACAGGGCACTTTCGGCGGCAGGTTCGGCGGCCGAAAGTCCCTCCAGAACCGAAACTCAGCCACTTTCGGCGGCACCTTCGGCGGCCGAAAGTGGTTCCAGAGCCGAAACTCGTGCATGTTGGGCGGCCGAAACTCCCCTCCAGAGCCGAAAGTCCAACTTTCGGGGGCAGGGTTCGGCAGCCAAAACAAGCCACCACAGGCAGGTTCGGCGGCCAAAAGTCCCTTTGGCGGTCGAACCTGAGTTCTTCCCGAAGGGCAGAACTCAGTCTCCTCATGCACGAACAGCCTCCAAACCTTCCAAAACAACCCAAACCTCACATGCTCTCTCCCAAACATGCATACACACTCCCTCATGCATATAGGGCACAACTAGCTTAAACTACCCAACAAAATATCATATAAACATTCATTGAGCATAAAACCCACATAAACCTAAACATGCACATCTACCCTCACACAAGCATCAAAACTTCTTAAAACTTGCTTAAAACAAAGAGAAGGGTGTGGATCTACACTTACCTCTTGAAGATCGAGGATTGGTGCGATCCCTAACTTGGAGATGGAAGAAATCTAGCTCATTGGGTCTCCAAGCTCTAAAACTTGATCTTAAGCTCAAAACTCTTCAAAACAAAGATGAAGTTCATGAAAACTTGAGAGATTTGAAGAAGAAGCATAAAAACAGCCAAGGGAGAGCATGAACTCACCTATGCCCGAAAAGAGAGAGAAAACTCGTCCTTTTTCCCGACAAGGGGCCTTTTATAGGTGGCCGGCCAAACCTCCTTCGGCGGCTAAACCTGCTTCTAAAACCTCACCACGTTTGGCGGCCGAACATGGGGTTCGGCGGCCGAAAGTGGCTTTCTTTCGGAAGCCTAATGTGCCCCCCTAAACCATCCCACGTTCGGCGGCCGAACTTGGTTTCTTCCTCCTTGGCCTAATCTTTTCAAAACTCATTTCTTTTCCATTAAAAACCATAAAATCGTGTGAAAACATTTTAGAAACACCTTTTACCCCTCTAGAAGACTCTGGCATTGACAAAATTCCAGATTCCAACAGAGATTCCGCCGGAAGGTAGGAATTCCGATGCCGGAATCTAGCTGGGTATTACAGCAGATCTTTTAAATATTATTATCTTATAATAATAATTAATATCAATAATAATAACATCTTTAGTATCATTAATTATACTAATGGACTTTTAGCCCATTAATATAGCACATCAACAACGTTCTTGTGTGTGACCCAATAGGCTCACATTAATTGGCAATAGGCCCAGTCCCACCAGGCCCATAAATCATAAGCGGCCTCTAGCAAGACATTATGACTACCCAACTAATATGAGGATCAATAGTCCGATAAAGCCTAATAAATAGAACATGTATTAATCCCTTTGTCACACGATATCTAGTTTGAACATAAGTCATGGTCAATGTCAAACTTATAATGTTCAAACTTATGATTTCTCGATCTATAAGCATACTGATAAAACCAAATGATATTGATCACACTATCAATTCATTTGAGCACGACCATGCATTTCTCAGTCTCACTTATCGAGAGGCCCAGAAGATATATCTCTTAAAGAGAGGGACAAATTCTATATTGATTGTTCAATATCCTCTACATAATTTCTATTATGCTCAATCATAACTTTATTATTATTCGATTAAAGACAATGTTTGGTTATGTCAAAACATAACAGTCCTTATGTTAGAAACTATGACAATCTCAAGTCAAAGGATTAAGACATAACTACTTTTGAGATTCACTTATGACACTAACCTATGTAGTGATCTCAATGCGGGTCCATCCAATACTTTGTTCTCTAACAAGTATCTATAATTATTAAATTATATCAACATATACATAATCATCTCATGATTATCAATCAATTATCATACTAGTCATGTTTTATTATTATCACCATAATAATAAGTAACTGGGGATGTTAATCATTATTATGTAACATACAAAAAAATAATAATGATAGTAAAACCTCTTTTTGTTAATAACCAAAATGACATACAAAAAAGGTCCAAGATAATGGCCTAGGGCAAAAATACTAACAGTTCGGATCAAAGAGGGAGATGAATGGAAGACCGCCTTCAAGACTAAGGAAGGCTTGTATGAGTGGCTGGTTATGTCCTTTAGTTTGACGAATGCACCTAGCACTTTTATGTGACTCATAAACCAGGTTTTGCGTCCTTTCTTACGCAAATTTGTGGTTGTTTATTTTGATTATATCTTGAGTTTTAGTTTCAGCGAAGAAAAACATTTACAGCATCTCCGTCAAGTCATGACAGCCTTGTAAGAAAGTGAGCTGGTTATAAATCTTAAGAAGTGCATTTATATGACAGAGGGTGTTATTTTTCTGGGATTCGTTGTTAGTGCAGCAAGGATACATGCTGATGAGAAGATGGTAGAAGCAATACGAAATTGGCCCATCCCCAAAACTATTTTTAAAGTTTTCTATCGACGGTTTATCAGAAATTTCAGCAGCATCGTTGCCCCTATCACAGATTGCTTAAAGAAAGAGAGAGTGCAGAAATTTACTTGGACTGATGCTGCCAATAATAGCTTTGAAGAGATTAAAGATAAGCTTACTTCTACCCCTATTCTTCCTCTACCCGATTTTGATAAATTGTTTGAGGTTGAATGTGATGCTTGTGGAGTTGGGAAGAAATTGAATGAAGTTAGAAAGAAGTGGTCCACTTATGAGCAGGAGTTATATGCAGTATTCCGGACTTTTAAAACTTGGGAGCAGTATCTGATGGGGCGAGAGTTTATTATTCATACAGATCATCTATCTTTGATCCATTTTAAAACTCAAAAACATGTTAATAAGATGCATGCTCTATGGGCAGCTTACTTTGGAGCCTTTCATTATGTCATCAAACATAAAGTTGGCCATAGTAATAAGGTGGTAGATGCTTTGAGTAGGAGGGCTACTCTATTGATTACAGTTAATCAGGAGGTTATAGGTTTTGAATTCCTGAAGGATTTGTATGCTACAGATGATGACTTTGCTGATATATGGGCTAGAATCCAGACTCACCAGCCTACTGATGGGTTCTTGATACATGATAGTTTTCATTTTAAGGAGAACAGGTTATGCATTCCTTGATCTTCTTTGCGGGAAAAGCTGATTCAGGAGGTCCATCACTACAACATATTACATCTCTAGTTACGATACGTAGCTAAAAAAAAATTATTGTGGCTAATATATTTATTTTATTACAGCTAAAAACCTATTGTGGCTAATTTAAACTATTTAGTAACAAAAATGCAACAATTATAACTAATATATATTTTTTGTTTTATTTTATATATAATGTAACTATTTGTTGACTATTTGCCACAATTAATTTTAGCTATAAAGTAATATCATAGCTAATAGATATAATAGCTATAAATTTAATTTTTTTGTAACAATTACTACCATTGTAGTCACAACACATTAATATTATAGGTAATAATTTTAATAGCCACAAAGCTAATATGATTGTAGTAATAATTATCTTATTAGCTACAGTTTATTAGTCATTACAAAAAATTTGTGGCAGAAACATAAAAATATTAGTCATGTAATTATGTTTGTCATAACTATTACTAAATCATTAGCCATAACATCGTAGCTAAATAAATTGTATGAGTACTATGATATTTTAGTTATAATTATCAAAGAGTCATGTAATTAGCTATCAAATTAGCCACAATTATATAACTACGACAGAATACTATAACTAATAAAATAATTTGGAGAATTACTCTGAGGTCCTCTAGGTATTATATATTGGTTTATCAAGTTCAAAAAATATGCTTAGAGGTTCTAAAAAATTTCATATAATATGTTTTTTTTTTGTCTCTCAATCAATTTTTCTTCTATTGTCCATTTGTTTAGATAGAAAAGTTATTGAGAATTATTTTCTAACTTAAAAAGTTACATATTAATGAATCAATTTTAGTTGAAGGATGCTTTTAAATTATGGTGATCTGTGTCAAAATATATCCTTGGACGAAGCAAGTGCACTTATAGTTTAAGAACTGATAATTTATTTTTAATCAACATGGTTTGAGTAGCGACCACAAAAGATACACAAAAATTGAGCACTTGCATTATCTTTTAATTTTTCATTCTCAAACTGATTGTTATTTTATAGAGTTAATTTTGCTATTTAGAAATCACAAGGTACATATATTAAGAATTTTATGTATATATATTTTCAGCACATAAAACAATTAGATAATAGTGCTGAAAAATTTTTATCGAATCATTTTTCAAGAATCAAACGATTAGTATTAGCACATAAAAAATATTAAAATGGTATTAATTTCAAGAACCAATACTAGAACTAGGAAAAAAATTGGTATCAATTTCTTAATTTCCATGAATCGTTTTTTTTTTTAATCTAGTACCGCTTTCTTCTAGGAATCAGTTTCAGAACCGGTACTACACACCCTTAGTAACATGAACTTTACACTGCCATATGCTTAAAGGTGAGCATTTTATAACCATCACCGTGACCAATTAGCAAATTTGAAAATTATGGTAATTGAAAATTTCTTACAGAATTACTAATTACTGAACATAATTACTAATCGGTAACCAAAAAACCAAAATTCTTTATCCACAATATATAAATTAAATTTATACTAAAATTATTCCAAATTTTTAACCAACGATTTAACACATTTAGGGTCTTATTCTATCAAAAAACACAATTATGCCAAATTTGGCACACTTCAATTTTTTTTTTTACATACTTGAATTTTTTTTACCTACATATTTGTATTTTGCGTATAAATTAATTTTAAAGTTTTTTTTTTGAAAATAAATTTATTTTGATGTTAAAAATACAGCTCTACAAAGGGTGGTCATGATTTTTTTTCTTTTAAAAAAAAATTCATAGCGTTGATTTTGAATCTGCTTAAACAAATTAAAATTATTTTATTTTGCTTATTTAATTAAAAATATAAAATATTTTAATTACAAAAAAGTAAAAATAAATAATATTATATTAATTAATAAAGGGAACCCTATCAATTAGTGGCGGCAATATAATGATAAGCTTGCTAATTTATATATTTTTGGCTTGGGGGAATGAAAACCTTAAAATTAAAAATTCCCTCCCTACAGCCGCTACTGCTACCGCTACGAATTCTATATAAATTTTCATTCTCACTCATGATTCATTCAGTTTTCAATTTCTGTCCACTATCAAAAGGAGAAGCTCCCACTATCAAATCCAATCAGGTACGTTTAAAATTACAAAAGCCTTAAAATTAATGTTTCATTGTAATTGTTCTAGGTTAAACACGTGAAAGGCATCTGATATTTACTTTTCATTCGTTTTTCATCTGTTAAAAAGCTTTGATTCACTATTTTTATATTAATTTATCCTCTATGTGTAATATTCAATTTTTTTCCATGAAGCAGAAGCAAACATTATGGCTCGACGATGCAAGTTGCGGAAAGGGAATTCCATCAATATTAACTTGGAAAATGAGACTGAAAATAATGTTAACCAGAACTTTCAAGAAACTCAAGAGTTACACCAAAATCAGGCTTCAAATTTTCAAGGTAAATAATATTTATGTGATTTATAAATTTTAAGTTGTTTTCGTAAATAATTAGATGGCTAACTTCAATTTTTTTTTAGAGAATACTAGTCAGAAGACAATGAGGTATCATTATGAAGGCCATTTTATATTTTCACCAAATAGAATATATGAAAATGGTAGGTTCATGGAGAAACCTAATTTTGATGTTGATTTCATCTCATTTTTTGATATATTGGATGACTTAAAAAAGGATTGTGGATTTGATATTATAAAAGGAGATAAATTTTATTACTTGAAGGCTGATAAAGCTCTTAGTGATCTTGATGCATTGATAGAGGTTAAAGATGATACAGATGTGAAAAATATGATGGATAGTTATAAGAAGTTCCCTTCGAAACCCATTGATATATACACTCTATTTCGAGATTATGATATTTTACCAAATGGACTTGGTGACGAGCTACCCGCAGTTACCGTGATCACACTTCTAATCAACTTCAAAATCCAAATGCAACTGCAGCAACAGGTTTACTCATTTAATTTTATTTAAACAATTTATTATGTTTACTTGTTCTATGTATAGAAATTCTTGTTATTATATGATTATTGTTTTACTTTTGTTTTAAAATAGGTTCCAATACAATTAAAAGAAAAACTAGAGAACCAACACGATGCTTGAAAATCACACAATTGGAGAATGGGAAAAAATTGCCAGTAGAATTTGATGAAGATGATCAAGCTATTGGTGATAATGCTACTGCATTTGTTTGGTTTTTAGGACAAACTATTAGAAGTGTGTCGTGTTGTCCATTGCAAGTGAAACAATGGAATAAGATTACCGATGATAAGCTCGACCACATGTGGTCTACCATATTGGTACGAAAATTTATATTAAATTACATCCATTATAAAATGATTATAATTTTTTTAGTTCTATTAAGTATCATAATCTTTGTTTCTTACTTCTTTGCTAAAAGGAAAAGTTCACTTTTGAGTATTCTGATGCAAGAAAAGGAGCAATTTTCGGTCATATGAATGCATTATATAGGTATTATAGGCATAAGTTGAAGAAGAAGTACTTTGATTCAAAGGCAACTTATTCACTTCGTCTCCGAAACAAGCCTAAGGATATGGATGTAAAAGATTGGAAATATTTGGTTAATCTTTGGACAGAAAATGCATTTCAGGTATTAAAAATTCGTGTAAAATTTAATAATTTATTTTATATGAATTCAGTTTCTGTTAGCTAACATAAATTCTGAAAATTTTTCATTGTTTTTCTTTAGGAGAGAAGCAACAAAAATAAGACAAATAGATGCAAGCGTTCTATGCTGCCATACACGGGGACAAAAAGCTTTGCTCGGCTGAGAGATCATATGGTATGAGTTTATTTTTATTTTATTAGTATTATAGTATTTTTTTATTAATTAAATGATACATAAATAATCCATTTTTACTGCTGTCGTTTTGTGGACTATGGCTAGAAAGAAACAAAATAGTATTTGATAATTCTAGTTTAGAGCTTGAGAAAGTTTATGATTTGATCTTTTATGGATCTTTTGTTTGGTTTAAGATGTGCCTAGCTTTCCTTATTCCTTAATCCAAATTCTTTTTAGTAGCTCAACAATCAAGAACTGGTCAACCTGTAATGGTATAAGCTAGCTGCTTGTTGTTATTCTTTGTATTCTGCTATAACTGTCAAAGTTCTAATAAAAGCTATTTTTATCAAAAAAAAAAATAATAATAATAATGCCTTTTGAAGTTCATATGATTATTAGAACTTTTTGATATGTCATTTACTATTTTTTCTATAAATGCCTAATTAGACTCAGACTGCCGTTATTAACCTTCATTTCCCACATCAAAACAAATCCCCTTTTTCTTTATGCTCATTAAAGTTAAACATGGCAATTTTTTAGTAGTATTAGATTAGACAACAAACACCATTAATAACTCACTCATTTAATGGTGGAATTTGACCATGTTTAATATTCTAAATATAGGAATGAATTATGATTGGTCAACCCTATGAGCATCCAAACTTGTAGAGTAAATAATAATCAACAGTATTATGAATTTTAACGCTTGAATTGATATCATTAGCTGTAAAAATGTTAGCTCTTTTATACAAGTTTTGTTTATCTGCAGCATATTTGTAGTTAAGTCAATTGACTCTTTTACGGAAAGTTTGGTTTTGCTTGAACTCAAATTTTTATTGATATAGATCTATGATAAACTAATACTAATTGTTATATTTATTTGAACAGAAGAAAAAAAAAAAGAAGGAAAAACACCTTCTCGCTTAGAGCTTTTTCTTAAATCCAAAAAGAGAAAGCAAGGCAAAGAAATTGATCCAATATCACAAGAGACCATTGTAATACTTTTTACATATGTTTTATTTATTTGTTATGTATTTATGCTATATTTTGATTTTTTTAATATCAATAAATATAAATATCTCTATAGGAAAAGTTTTAGCAACTAAAGAAACAACGAGAAGAAGGACAAATTTCACTGGATGATGATGCTATGTTTGCTTATGTACTTGGGCCAGAAAAAAATGGTTATGTATGTGCTTATGGTCCTGGAAAAAATGTCGCGGAATATTTTGGTGCTAGACCTACAAAGATAGAACTACTTAGACAACTTGATACTTCAAGAAGAGAAGTAAACGAGCGTGTCCAACAAATTCAAAAAGAAGCAAGTGAACAAGTAAATGATGTTAAGAAGCAAATGGATGAGAAACTTGCAAGATGAATAGAATATGGGAGCAGAAATTCAAGATGCTTTTGGAGAAAAACAATAATATTGCATCAGTAAGTGATTAAAAACTAAGTCTCATTTTTTTTCTAATATAAGAATTTTTGTAAGCTATATAACTAGTATGAACCTTATCTATTTTATATAATTTTGTTATTAATATTTTCAAATAAAATTTTATACAGCCTATGGAGGATTCCCAAGATGATGAAATTGGAGGATGATTTGCAATATATTTGAAGTTTTGGATTTTGAAGCAGGCAGCAGCCTTATAATACTACTTTTAGAAAAATTAGATATTAATATTAGTGTTAGTATAGTATTATAATTTCAAGTATTTTTAGTGTGATTGCTTTATGACTTAAATTAGTTTATTTTGGATATTAGTTATTTTGGATTAAATTTATTGTTATTTTATAATTGTCATTCTGATTGAGTCTTAATATTAATATATAATTATTTTATAAATTTAAATTTTAGCTAAATTTTTTATATAAATTTTATATTCTATTATAAATTTTACCAAAATTATTAATAGATAAATAACATATGTAATAGTAAATTATAATATAATCCCATGAAATAATAATAAATTAAATAAATATTACATTTTAGCTACAAATAATTAATAGTAGGCGTATGTACTATATTTAGAATAGCTTCTAATTTAATAATTTTGTGGCTTTATTCAATAGTTATAAAATAAAATTAAGTGTAACAATTATACTAGAACTTGTCACTTTCTTATTTTTGTGGCTATAAATTTTATTCTTGCCTTATAATTATTTAAATGTGGCTAATAGTAAATATTTTTTGTCATACAATTAAGTTTATGGCTAAATTTAGATATGTTAGCCATAAAATTAAATTTGTAACTATACATAAGTTTAAATTGCCACATTATTATTTTTGCAACATAATCATAGCAAAATCACTTACAAAAAAATGTTGTTTTGGCAAAAAGAAAATGTAGTTACAAATATTCCATTCTCATGGCTAATAACTAGCCACAATATTTATTTTTAATGGCAATATTTTTGCTTCATTTAAATAAAAAGTGTGACTATAAATATTTATTTTAGCCACAACACAGGTAAATCCTGTAACTAAACTTTAGTTACGCCACTTCTAGCTACGACATATCACGGGAAAAATATGTTGTGGCAAAAGCATCTAGCCACCAAAATTCTATTTTTAGCTACAATTTATTTTGTGACAAGATATGGATAATGTTGTAGTGCATGGAGGAGGTTTGAGTGGTCATTTGGGGCGTGACAAGACTATTGCTGGGTTGGAGGAGCATTTTTACTGGACATAATTAAAAAGAGATACAGGTCAGATGGTTCAGAAGTGCCCAGTTTATCAAACTCAGAAGGGACATTCGCAGAATATAGGCTTATACACTCCACTGCCTATTCCAGCACATTCTTGGGAGGACTTGTCTATGGATTTTGTTCTTTGTCTTCCACATAATCAACTTGGATCTGATTTCATTTTTGTTATTGTTGACAGGTTTTCCAAAATGGCGCATTTCATTCCTTGCAAGAAAACTAATGATGCTTCTCATGTGGCAAAATTATTTTTCTAGGAGGTTGTTTGCTTACATGGCGTCCCTAAGACCATTACTTCTGACAGAGATGTGAAGTTTCTAGCTCATTTCTGGGTGACTTTATGGAAACATTTTGGAACTGAAATTTGATACAGCAATGCTGCCTATCCTCAAACTGATGGACAAACTGAAGTGGTAAACCGCACACTTGGCAATCTTCTGCGCTGCATCTGCAATAATAAGAAAATTGCTTGGGATCTTGCTCTTGTCCAAGCAGAATTTGCTTACAACAGTGCTGTCCACAGCTCCATAAAAATGTCACCGCTTGCTGTTGTGTACAGGAAAGTCTCAGCGCATACAATTGATTTTATTGTCCTTCTCACAGGTTCTCACAACAGTATTGCAGCAAACAACTTGGCAAAGCAGCACGTGGATATTTTCAAACAGGTACAACAATGCTTTACAGAAGCCAATGACAAATATAAAGCTACAGCTGATAAACATAGGCAGTTCAAGTCCTTCAATGTTGGTGACCAAATTATGGTATATTTACGTAAGGAGCGTGGTGGAGGACAGAAAAAGCTTGACGCCAAAAAGATTGGTCCATTCCGGATTATTCAAAAGATCAATGACGATGCCTATGTTCTTGACCTCCCACATGAGATGAAAATTTTCAAGACGTTTAACATGGCGGATCTATTTCAGTACTACCCTACTGATGACAACTCAAGGTCGAGTCTTTACAAGTGGAAGGGAATGACATGGAACAACTAGTCTTTGACTTTATGGCAGACTTGGACCGGACCTAACTTTTGCTGCCGACATTTGATAGAGACTGACGATAGCTTTTGGAAAGAAAATTTTGAGACGCACGACTTTCATAATTGTGACGAAGACCACAGGCCTGATCACAAAATTCGATATGGAAATTCCATTATTTAGGAGTTCAATTTTGCATTTTAATTATTTTTTTGGATATTTTAAATATTTTTGTAATTTTGCATATTAGGATTTGTTTCTATTATAAATAACCTCTCTTAGTTATTAGAAACTCACTTTGTAATTTTTAAAAAATTTCAATAAAACTGTTCGTCTTCCAGCCTATCTTTTCTCTTATATTGTCTTAACTAAACGATATTAGTTAAAACTACTGACGGAGTCTAATTAGTCCATTATCAACCTTACAACTCAAATTAGCAACAAAGTTCCGCCATCATTAATGATCTTTTTTTTTATCATCCATAATTACAACAATAATCTCCTCCACCTTTCGTATCTTCTTTTCAACTGTTACGACTATTATCATATTTTTGTAGCATTATGGAAGATAGATTAAAAGCAAAAATGCTTTTATTTTCTATCATTAGTCTTCACTATTGTACTAGATAACTGGATAATTAATTTATTGAAAATTAATTAGTCCTTACTGTATTCGAATATCCTTTATAGTGTTTCACTACAAATTAACTAATGTTATTTTTTTTATCGAATGACTCTTTCTTGAATTTTATATTCGCTATATTTGATATCATAAATTTTAACTTTAATACATTTTTATTGCGATAATTACTCATAGATCATAAAAGAATAAATTTAATGTGGTTTGAGATAAATTCACTCTATAATAAATATATTAATTAGGGGAAAATAATTACAAAATCTAAATTAATTTTGATTTTGTAATTCACTATCATCAACAGATAGGCTAAAAAACTATTTTTATTCCTGAACTATGTAATAGAAATTAAAAATATCAAATTTTATTTGTTTATTCAAATTCATATTATTATTAAACTATTATTAAAATATTAAATAAAACCATCACTTATTAAGATTTTTCATTCAATTTAACCTTATTTAGATTTATTTAATTTTTTAATAATAATTTAAATATAAATTTACATCAAAAGATAAATTTGAACATTTTAAATTTTTACTGCATAATTAAAAATAAATTTTATTTTTTTACCTTAATAATCACAGCGCCCCAACGTGGTACTACCTTTAACTACAAATTCTAACTAATTTATCTTGAGATTATAGGAAGAAAACTGTTTTTATTTTCTTACCTCTTGTGTAGTAAGTTACAGAGTTTATATAGTACATGATATGAACAATTAGACCTTTGATTGAGCCCTCAATTATATCCTAGAATCGTGCTATGCTAAATATGGTAAGATTTGATCACTGACTGATTTACAATCATGACAGAGGATTCTTTCCAACAACTGATTGATTTACAATCATGGCAGAGGATTCTTTCCAACACTCCCCCTCAAGTTGGTTCATGTGGATCTAGCATACCCAACTTGCCCAAAACCTCATGGAATATTCGTCCAGCTACTGTTTTGGTTAGGATGTCCGCCCATTGATCCTCTGATCGAACAAACGGTAAAGATATCAGACCACTGTCCAACTTTTCTTTGATGAAATGTCGGTCTATTTCAACATGTTTTGTTCGATCATGCTGAACTGGATTTTCAGAAATGCTTATTGCCGCCTTGTTGTCACAACGGAGTTCAGCTGCATCCTTTGATGGAAATCCAAGCTCAAACATCAACTTTCTTATCCATAGGAGTTCTGCCAGTCCTTTTGCTATTCCCCTGAATTCTGCTTCAGCACTTGATAGTGCCACCACCTTCTGTTTCTTACTTTTCCACGTTACCAAATTTCCTCCGACAAAGGTAAAGTATCCTGAAGTAGATCGTCTGTCAGAGAGATCTCCTGCCCAACTTGCGTCTGTATATCCACTGATACTGAAATGACCATTCTTTTTGAACAACATGCCCATCCCAGCTGTTCCTTTCAGATATCGAACGATTCTTAATGCTGCCTCCATATGGTCTTGTTTTGGATCATGCATGAACTGACTTACCAAACTCACAGCATATGCCACGTCTGGTCTGGTGTGTGATAAATAAATCAGTTTTCCTACCAGTCTCTGGTACCTCCCCCTGTCTGTGGGTCCTTCTTTTGAGTCCTTGCTCAACTCGTGATTGACCATTACCGGAGTATCGACTGGTTTGCAATCTATCATTCCTGTTTCAGTTAACAGATCAAGAATGTACTTTCTCTGTGATATTAGAATTCCCTGGTTTGATCTAAGAACTTCGATTCCAAGAAAATATTTTAGCATCCCCAGGTCTTTCATCTCAAATTCTTGGAATAAGTTGTCCCTCAATTGTTTGATTTCGTCCACATCATCTCCAGTTATAATCATGTCATCCACGTATATAATCAAACACGTGATCTTCCTTCCTTGCCTCTTCAAGAATAGAGTGTGATCGGAGTTACTCTGTCGATATCCATTTTTCTTCATTGCTTGAGTAAATCTCCCAAACCATGCTCTGGGTGACTGTTTCAACCCATACAAGGCTCGCCTCAATCGACACACTTCTCCCCTTCTATACCCACTCATGAACCCTGGTGGAGCATCCATGTATACTTCCTCCTCCAGATCACCATGTAAGAAAGCATTTTTCACATCAAATTGGTGAAGTGGCCAGTCTAGGTTTGCAGCTAGAGAGAATAGGACCCGTATTGTATCAATTTTTGCTACTGGAGAGAACGTTTCAGAATAGTCAACTCCATAAGTCTGAGTATATCCTTTTGCTACAAGTCTAGCTTTATATCTGTCCACCGTTCCGTCTGACTTATACTTTATGGTAAACACCCATTTGCATCCCACTGGTCGTTTTCCCTTGGGTAGCCAGCATTTTTTCCAGGTCTTGTTTTTCTCCAGGGCATCCATCTCGGTCTCCATCGCCTCAACCCATCTTTTGTCCTTCTGGGCCTCTGTGGCATCCTTTGGTATCCATTCTGAGCAAATGTTTTTCTGTAGGTTGACCAACTGAGGTGATAGTCTTTCTCCTCTGGTAACATTTGCCACAGGGTATCTAGACCTGGCTGCCTCGAATTCTGGATCATATCTCCTGGGTGGAATTCCTCTATTATTCCGAGGGGGTAGGACATATTGGCCTGTTTCAGAAACCTCAAGGGAAATGGGTTCAGTAGTAAGGTTATTAGAACCAGGGGAAAGTTCAGATTCACATACCTCAGTTGTGTGTTCCTCAGGATATTCTACGGTGTCAGGTTTTGGTTGTGACGTTGAGACCGAGGACTGTACTAGATGGTCAGTGTCTCCCAGTTCTGGTGTAGACTCAGGAAGAGAAGAATGATCAAGTTCTGGCCCCTCCTGACTAAGCCAATTTGGCAGTGGTGGTGATTGTGCCGTTGTCTCCCCCTCACTGCTAGTTGGCGAAGGAAAAAAATATTCCTCTTCCAGAAAAGTGCAGTCCATGGTAGTGAAGAGCCGTTTAGAGATTGGGTCAAAACACCGATAGCCCTTTTTATGGACACCATAACCAAAGAAAACACACTTAAGAGCACATGGTTCAAGTTTAGTGCGGTGTGTTTTAGGAATGTGAACATAAACTGTACAGCCAAAGATTTTAGGTGGAAGATTGAGAAGGGAAGGGATGGTGTGATGAGAGGACAAGGTATGCAAGGGAGATTGGAAATTAAGGACGCGAGACGGAAGTCGATTGATGAGGTAAATGGATGTGGCAACTGCTTCAGACCAAAACTTAGGAGGAACTTGGGCTTCAAACATTAGGGCTCGGGCAGTCTCAAGGATATGTCGATTTTTCCTTTCAGCAACCCCATTTTGCTGTGGTGTATAAGGACAAGCAGTTTGGTGAAGGATCCCATTATCCCGGAAAAAGGTTTGGAGATGGTTATTGACAAATTCCCCCCCATTGTCAGATCGGAGGACTTGAATGGTCTTGTGAAATTGGGTTTTAATCATGCCGAAAAAATCACAGAATTTCTCAGCCACTTCACTTTTTTGTCTTAACAGGTAAACCCAAGTAACACGAGTGCAATCATCAATAAAAGTCACAAAGTATCTATAATCAGGGGAGACAGTTTCCGGGGTAGGCCCCCATACATCAGAGTGTATTATTGAGAAGGGAGTATCAGATTTATTTGTGGATATATGATAAGTACTCTTATGACTCTTAGCAAGCACGCATGAAGAACAAACTGGAATGTCAATGGATTTAAACTCAGGAAACAAAGTACGAAGATAATCACTTGAGGGATGGCCGTAGCGCCGGTGCCATAGCCATAACTGTCGGGTTGAGGACCCTTGAGCTAAATGAGCTGACCCAGTACTTGAGATCTCCTCCACATAGTACAGTCCATCTTTCTCAGTACCACGGCCCAGTACCGTGCCCGTATGAATATCCTGCAAAACACAAAAATGAGGATACATGAGTACTCTGCAATTTAACTGTTTGGTGATCTGACTGACAGAGAGTAATTTGCAAGATAAGGAAGGTACATAGAGGCTGTTGGAGACATTTAAAGTGGGGGTTATAGAAACGGTACCACCACCGATGACCGGAAAAGAGCCACCGGTAGCGTTTAGAATATTGGATGTTGAGGGTGGGGCTGACACAACAAAATCTGAAGAATCATTAGTCATAGTGTCTGTGGCTCCTGAATCAAATATCCACCCACTAGTATTTTGTACCTTGTTAGAATTAAAACAAGCAGAGGCACATTTAGATTTATTTAAAGAGACAGGGGTAGAAAGGTCATTTGCCCTCCTTTCTAACCCTAAAATACCTCCTTTCCGATCATAAGGGACACCCGTGCCTCCTCCTTTCGCGGCTCCTTGTAGTGCCGTGATAAACATCTCCATCATCTTTGCTGAATTAAGAGTGAATTGGTTCACTGATTTCTGATTTCCATCTTGGCTATTCTGACTTAACTGGAATAGTTTTTGTGACAGGTCTGCTATTGGATCAATTATTGCCTGGGATTGGTCAACCGGGCTGGGGAGGTCGGCCATTGTTGTTTCGGTGAGAGAAAGAAGTTGGGAAGGGTATCTGGTAAAGGATTATTGCAGGATGGCTATATTTTTAGACCGAAACCTGCTCTGATACCATCTTGAGATTATAGGAAGAAAACTGTTTTTATTTTCTTACCTCTTGTGTAGTAAGTTACAGAGTTTATATAGTACATGATATGAACAATTAGACCTTTGATTGAGCCCTCAATTATGTCCTAGAATCGTGCTATGCTAAATATGGTAAGATTTGATCACTGACTGATTTACAATCATGACAGAGGATTCTTTCCAACAATTTATAGTTTAGTAAATAAACATGTGGTCTTAAGTTTTCCACCTCCTATTGGCCACTAAACACTTGTCTTATAGGACTTCCATTTTGGACTATCTTCCAAACTCTAGCAAATTTGTTGCTAGGGACATAAAAGACTATTTCTTTTTCTTTTATTATTTCTTTCTTAATAAAAATTTTACTTAATATTTTTTAAACATAATTTTAATAATAATAATCTCTCCATTTAATTTTGAATTCCTAATCCTATTAATTTAGCTTGGACTTCCAATAGAAACTTTTACTTTGAAGTTTGTCTCAACAAGCTAGCACAAGTGAAACCAAGGACTTGGATTTGAAGGAAGCACTTCACTCAAAACATGATCATGTTGGGCTTCATATTTCCTCTTTAAACTGATGTTAACCCTCCATTGTTTTATGGTGCAGTCTAAGAAACACTCCAAGCAGTATTCACTCATCTCTGAACAAACTAACACTTATTACAACTTATTAACAAGTTGGTTGGAAATCCCTGATGAAAGGGCATGAATAATTATGTGCAGGAATATGCATTTCCAGCTCGAGTAATGTTATTAAGAATTAGTTTCCTTGACTCGAATGGCTCAAAATTATTTAGTGTTGCTGACCCTTTTCAAAGAAAATTAATTTCACATAGTAATGATGATTTTCCTTTTGCTCCATTGAACGAGTCCCATGATGTGGACTACAAAAATATAAACTATCAACGATGGATTTAATAATGGATTTTGCTTTCGTAAAAAAAAAAAAAAATTAACGAAGACATCAGCAACGGATTTACAAGGGATATTGTAATTACATATTTTCAATGGATTAGAAACAGATTTTTAAAAAATTAGTGATGAAGTTTAATCCGTAAAAAATGTTAAAAGGATAAAAAAAACCTACCATCTCTTTCTCTTCAAAAGACCCGGTCATCACACCTCTCCCACACGATTTCTGCTGTCTTCACCTCTCCCACGCTATAAATGTTGAAGCTTTCGATAGCTCATGCGACGATGCCGACACTGCCACCCCTCTTGACACGACGTTGCTAACCCTTGCGATGCAATGTTGCCACTCCTTGCGACGCTGCCACCACTCACGATGCGACACTCCTTCTCGATGCCACATTCTTCTCCGCGACGGGACATTGATGCCACATTAATCTTCTTCACGACGCTCCTCCCCTCTTCGCGACACTCCACTCCTCTTCGCCTGTTGCCGCCACTGCCTCTTAATTTCCGGTGCCTCTCTCACTTTTGAATTGAATCAAAAGGATTAAAGTTAGTTTTTAATTTTACAATAAATTAAAGTTATAAGTATTTTTTATGGATGACTTATGAAAAAATATTGTTTATCAAGATTTATGTTTATTATTTTTAAATTTTTTATCATATTAATATGAAATTTATTGAATTGATAGATAAGTAATATTGGATTTATTAAATCAATGGGTAATTAGTGTTGAATTTGTTAAATTGATGTATAATTTTTTTTTTGAATAAAAAATTGATGTATAATTAGATTTGAAATTGTTTAATTAGAATTAAATTAGTGTATGAATTATTAAATTGATGTTGAATGAGTGAAAATTAATTAAATTGATAGACAATTAGTGTTGAGTGTTGAAATTGTTAATTAATATTGAATTTGTTAAATTATTGGCCGTGTTTGATTTGTTAAATTAGTGTATAATTAAAGTTGAATTTGTTAAATTATAGTTGAATTAGTGTAGAAATTGTTAAAATTTGATAAGTATTGATGATTTGTTAAATTATTGTATAATTAAATTTTAATTATATTTAATTAAAATTGAATTAAAATATGAATTGTTAATTTGATTTTGAATGAGGGTAAAATTTATTAAATTGATGAATAATTATTGTTGGAGTTGTTAATTAGTATTGGATTTGTGAAATTGATAAGTGTTAATGATTTATTATATTATTGTATAATTAGAGTTTAATTTTATTTAATTAAAATTAAATTAGTATATAAATTGTTAAATTAATTTTGAATGAGTATAAATTTTATTAAATTGATAGATAATTATTGTTGGAGTTATTAATTATTATTGGGTTATATAAATTGATTAGTGTATTTGATTTGTTAAATTATTATATAATTAGAGTTTAACTTTATTTAATTAGAATTGAATTAGTTTAAAAAATTTTAAACTAATTTTGAATGGGTGTAAAATTTATTAAATTGATGAATAATTATTGATGTGAAATGATAATGTGGTAAATTAAGTTAATTTTTAAATATTTATTGTTAGAGTATTATTTTTTATTTATTATATTATTATTAATCGTGTATAATTAATAAAATATCTATTATATATTTTTTTATATTTAGCGAGTTTATTTGAGTGTCATCAGTGATAATTTTACAGGCCAATATTTTTTATGTGAATAAATAGATTGAAATTAGTGAGTTTATTTGAGTGTTATTGATGATAATTTTAAAAGTCAGTATGTATTTTTACGTGGATAAATAGATTGAAATTTCTAGATTTTTGATGGATTTTCAACGGTTATTTTCTATCGTTATTTATTTTTGATAGATTAGCGATGGAGTATAAATTTTAATTTTTTATGGATTTAGCAACAAATAAAATTGGTTGCTAATGTTTGTGATGAAATGATAAATCATGTAAATAAGAATTTTTAAATAGAAGTTTTTGTCAACTTCTGTCATTAATAATCTGTTTTTTGATGTCAACATCTTTCATTAATAGTCTGTTTTTTGATGTCATCTAAAAAAGCATCTGTAAAATAAAAAAAAAATGAATAAAAAATCTATCGAAAATGCTATAAGTGAAAATTCTCGGACACTCATATTAGATTTAAAAATTTTAGAGATAAAACTTTTTTTATCAAAAATTACAAAAAGAAAATAAAAAGAAAATAGAAAGACGGGAGGAGCAGGAAGTTGAGGACCCTTTATCAATGTTTAATGAACCAAGAAAAAGGGGAGGCCTCTCTTATCTTATGTACTCTTTATTGGAAAGAAAAAAAATGTATTGTTTGGCATATTCGTAAGGGATACTATTTCTATCTCAAATTGTAATCTACTCAGAACTGAAGGGTCCACTAATTCAAGATCTTTTGCTTCTTGTAATTGGTTCCAACTTCCAACCACTACTACTTTCTCTTCTTCTTAGAACTTCTGACACACTTTAAGGAAAAGAGAAATAAGATTAGATGGTGATCAGTGGATGGAATTAAAAATTTCCAAGAGAAAACATACATTAATTACAGCAAGCTAAACCTGAAACGGCTTTAATACATAAAACAGGAAATACTTGTAAAATTAACAGCGCTAGGCATGTATTGCTCATAGTAATTGTTGCAGGCCTTAAGCACGTCGAGCCTTCAATTCTTCAATCAAAACTCCCAGATCATTGTATGATGAGCCTCCTTCTTCAATGGCCCTTTTTGCTATTTCTCCGATCTTCTTTGCTCTGATCCCCATTTCCACTGCTTTCTCACCCACCATAATCTCCTTCACTGCCTTCTCTATCTTTTCACTGCTCACGTAATCTCCTACCAGTCTAATCCATTTTTGAGCACCTACACTAACTCCAATCTTCAAAACATCAGTAATCAATTTCTCATTGAAGAACTGATCAGCAAAAATGGGCCAGGTTACCATTGGTAATCCGGCACTCACACCTTCTAAAGTAGAGTTCCACCCACAGTGAGTAATAAACCCACCAATAGCTTCATGATCAAGAATCAAAATTTGGGGTGCCCATCCCCTTATAATTAGTCCCTTTCCTTCCATTCTTTTCTCATACCCCTCAGGCAACCATTTCTCTTCAGATTCTTCTTCGTTCTTGTCTTTCCTAACAACCCAGATGAAATTTTGCTTTGAAGCTTCAAGCCCTATTGCAATCTCATGTAGCTGGGAGTCAGAAAACTTTGTAACCGTACCAAAGCATACGTTAAGAACAGAATTGGGTTTCTTCGCATCAAGCCATTTCAGACACTCATGTTTGCTTATGCTTGCTTCCCTTCCTCTATGAGCCTTTTCTTCAAGATTCCTGTTGCAAAGAGAAACTGGTCCTATATGCCAAGCTTTCCTCCCCAAAACTTTTCTGTAATAATCAGCATATCCAGATTCCAGTTCATAAAAACTGTTAACTATCACCCCATAGCTTCTTTTCTCTACTTCTTTGGCACTGCCTAGCAACCTTTCCATAAAAGGTGGACTCTGTAGTCTATACCTATCTGGTAGCTGTAATTTTGTGAACTTGAGCGAGTCAGGCAACCCAGGCAAGATAAAAGGCTCAGTATCAGAAGATACTGTCTTGTGAGGTTGATGTTGTTCAATATTCGCCATGCAACACATGTTAATGAAGCTAGTACCATGGAAGATTATCCTCGGAATTCCATACTTGGAAGCTACATCAGTTGTCCAAGGAAAGAATATGTCTGAAACGAGACCATGTGGACACAACTCTTCTATGGCTTTCTCCAGAGGTTCTTGAAGCAAAGATAAAGCTTCAAAGAACTTGCTGTGAATCTGTTGATCAGAAACCATATCAAGATTTTCGAGACCTTCTGGTAATCCAGCTTCTTGGCTGGGAAATTTAATGATCTTGAGGTTGATTTGGGTGGACAAATCTTGAGATGTTTGTATTGATTTAGTTAAACGAGTTGCGTTTACTGGGGTGGTGATGATGGTGGCTTTAACCCCTCTTGCAGCAAAGAGCTTGGCGATATCTAAAAGGGGAAGCATATGGCCTTGTGCCATTAGAGGGAAGAGAAGGATGTGAAGTTGATCTGATTCAGAGCACATGTTTCAGATTTGGAGAAATCAGAGAGAATTAGAGTAGTTTTACAGAAGTTTCAAGAACATAGAATGGATTGAAGAAGCCAGAGATTGATGGGTTTTAAATTTAATGTCTTCTCTGAAGATGGCAGCAAAGACCAGCAGGAAGACCTGCTGCTTGATGAGACAGGAAATTAGGCAGGACCACAGGCCCATATCTTATGATGGATTTATAGGAAATGATAAAAATTTACCATGGCGCAACTTCTTTATAAATGTGCATCTAAGTAAGGATGTAAAAAGTTTTATTTTTTATGATAATTTATATAATATTAATATAAAGTTGTACATATATTAATTATATAGTAGGAAAATATTTTTTAATATTTAATTATTTATAATAATTAAATATGATTATACCAATTAAAAATTTATATACTTAATTAAATAAAAAATTTATTATTTAATATCTATATCTTAAAAAAATTCATTAATTAATTTTTTAATTTTAAAAAATATATTAAAATATTTTTAACATTTTAAAAAATTTTTTAATTAGCCATTCTATTAATTATAACTGATAATTATTGAATAAAAGGTCTAAATAACCTTGACATAAGGAGATTAATTAAAAGATTTTTCATAAAATTAAGTAAATAATTAATGAGCTTTTTCAAGTCGTAAATATTAAATAATAAAATATTTAATAGTTAAAATTAATGGAATAAATAATTAATAAATTTTTTAAAATAATTAAAAATATTTAATATATTTTTTAAAAATAAATTATTTTAAAATAAGGAGACTAAATAATATAAATTTTAAATTAAAAATAAGAGTTTTCAGAAAGCCAAAATATAATTTTGGAAAAAAAAATCTAATAGAATGACCGATGACCAAAATATACTTTTAATTTTTGGTTAGT